>NC_134486.1:55121553-55274053 GCF_040206685.1 Ascaphus truei | reverse complement strand
AGGGGGATGGTACTATTTAAGCCCCCCCTTCACAATTCTAATCAGGAAAAAAACACCTGTATACAATAGTTAGTATGGAAAACATTTCTAATGGACATCAGAGCATCACATTTAATCTATAATTGATTTTAATAATATATTCAAGACTTGTTGCTGTAGATTGCCTTGATAATATAAGTAATGACAGAAATATAAATGTTAATACATTATTATTCACATACATCCTAATACATTAAGAAAACAAAGCACTGATTGCTCAGTCATAGAGTAATTGCACATCAAAGTTCTCATTGATTATAGTTAGTTAATCAATGCAAAAAAGTACTATTTCTAAAGTGAATCTGTGATTAATGAATATTAACAATCAAAACATTCATGCATTCTTGTATTTTTTGTCTTCGGTTATCCATTTGGGGCATCTTGTGTTATCCTACATATTCAAATAAATGTTAGAAAAGATTTCCTTGGTTAGCCAATTCATAAGTATATTGGACCAACTTTACCCTTAATAGTATTAAATGAACTCGTCAAGTCCTGTTAATATGCGCCATGTATATCCAGCCTTAATAATTGGAGATTGTGAAATAATGCCGCAAATTGTATTATTTGTTGGAAGGACATATAATACACTGCCCCAAGTAAATAATCTGTTGGATTATTAGATCATCATAAATTCATGCAATTTAACATTAACTCAAATATGTGTGAAAGAGGACGAAGTCCACAAGACGAAACGCGTAGGGCGTGTTATTTGGAGTACATTTACTATATACATTGTATATTACTATACATATTGAACTGCTAGCACTTCACGTGCAAATGGAGATGCTCAGCCCTGTGTCATCTGGGCGGATTACAACTGCAACGCTTCCTATGGTGAGAGTAACACAGCTGATCCGGAGGTTCCCTGTGGTGAGATGAACATCGAAACAGCAGAGGGGAAGCGCAAGGTGCTTGGCGCACGCAACCTACTTCCGGTACGCGGAGTGTCTGCCACGATCATCAGCCCCCCTGTACAGAGACGGGACACTGCTTCTACACCAGAGGCTCAGCTGGGACCCTGCTACAGTTGTTGGTGATTGAGTATTTATCTCATACATGCAATATTTTCTGATATGTTTGTGAGTGTGTAGTTCATATTTTAATTCCAGTCCCATATAAATTTATAACCTTACTACACTATGAGCGTTTCTCTTTTTTGTTTGTTTTTCTTTATATATATATATATATATATATATATATATATATATATATATATATATAGTGTATATGTGTGTGTGTGTGTGTATATATATACTTGAACACGATCCCATCTACCATACGCTTCACGGTGAACCATAGCTTGGACAGTATTTCATTTCTGGATACCGTGGTCTATAAAAAAGGTGGATTACCTGCAACAAAAATCTTTCAGAAACCTACAGATAAAAACACCCTGCTCTGTGCTACGAGCCATCACCCTGAGCCTCTCAAACGGGGACTACCGTACTCACAGTTGCTGAGGGTTAAGCGCATCACTAGCGATCCAGATCTAGTAGAGGGTGCTTTATGCCAAATGGCAAATAGGTTTCTTGACAGGGGATATCCTAGATCTGAAATTGATATAGCCCTCACTAAAGCTAGGGGCGTGGATAGGAATTCTCTCCTCACACCATGCATTGCGGAAATTAAGACCAGCCGCATCAACATCAGCAGTACTTTTACCACCGCTTCTAATGTGATCAAACGGAGTATTAGAAAAAATTGGAACATCCTGAGCACTGACCCCAAAATAGGCGATTTTTGTCAGGGAGCACCTAGGATGTGCTATCGTCGGGGTAGAAACCTGAGGGACTATCTAGTGGAGGCTGATCCTTTTAACAAATATGCACCTACTACAACATGGCTACATAAAAAACCTGGTGTATATAAATGTCATGGATGCATTAACTGTGGCTTTTTACAGATTGGCCAATCTTATGCCCATCCACACACTGGTAAAACAATACACATCAAAACACCCATGAACTGTGAGACAAGGTTCGTCGTGTACTTCATCAGGTGCCCGTGTGGGCTTTATTACATAGGCAAGACTAGCCGTATGTTGAAAGAACGCATGGCTGTTCATAGATCTACTATCAGGAAAGCACTGTTGGACACGAGCACAGTGGAGGATTACAAACTGCTCCCGGTCGCAAGACATTTCAAACAAGAAAAACACAGTCTGTCGACATTAAGGTGTATGCCCATCTTACAAGCCGACACTTCATCTCGAGGAGGTGATCGCAATAAACTTTTGCTGCAATTGGAGGCGAAGACGATCCATGACCTCAAAACCATGTCACCGTTTGGTCTTAACGAGGACTTCAGACTTGGATGCTTTATTGAATAATGTTTTCATTGCTCTATTTAATAATGGCTGTATTGTATAATGTCATTATTGCTACATGCTATCTCCAGTGTCCCCCCCCCCTCTTCCCCCCACTGTTATGATCATGATGCTGGAGGATTAGCCCTCCTCCTTTCTGCCTTTTTGCTCATTTCAGTTTCCCTGACTTGTGACTTTTTGGCACTGTCCTCATTATGGACCTACACGGCTTTGACCTAGATGCATCTCTGACATGTTACTTATTTCTAACCATGTCTTCCTATCCCTGCTTCCAACCACCCTCTTCCCCCTTTCCCCCTGTTGCCATCCCCACCCCTTCCCCCCCCCCTCCCTACACACACCCCCCTTTCCCCTTCTCCCTGCTGTCCCTTTGCCCAGCTGGTATGTATACACTTTAGTGGTGTTTGTGGCATTTTTATTGTATACATGTGTTTCTGCCTGCAGCCTCTACTTCCATGCGCTCTGCAGCTGCTGTCACGGAGCACTCTGGCCCGCCCCCCTCCCTTCACTGCTCATTCCTTCCTCCTTCCTGTTGCCTGTCATTGCTAGGCAACCCAGTACTTGAGCACTACACATGCACAGTAGAGCCCGTTCCTGTGACTGAGGGGGGTCTCCCATAGTTTCCCTAATTACCCATGATGCTCCTTACTGCAGTGAGCACATGAGATAGACGCCAGGTGATGATGTCATCTGTTCCTCACCGGAGGAGGTTGCAGTTACACAGGTGTGTGCAATTTTGTCTTTAATTAAGGTAGTTAGTTATGGGTATATATTGGTGGTTATGGTCTATCTGTGGTAAGCACTCCCTTGATAAAGGTCCTGTTTTTAGGACCGAAACGTTGGTGTTTTGTGCCTGCTTCACTAATACAATTCTTTTTGCTAACAAGTGTGCTGTCTCTTCCTTGCTGTGCCTGCTTTGGATTCCCTGGATTCTCTGGTCTGCCTGGTAAGGAGCCTTTGATTATATATATATATGTATATAAACAATACCATGTTAATCCCACGAAATCAGGAGACAGCACTCAGTCTTGAAGCAGGAAAAAGTGTACTAGTAACAGGGCACAAATTTCCAACGTTTCGGTCCCGAGAAACGGGACCTTCCTCAGGGTGATGCCTGAGGTGAAGGTCCCGTTTCTTGGGACCGAAACGTTGAAAATTTGTGTCCTGTTACTAATTCACTTTTTCCTGCTTCAAGACTCGCTGTCTCCTGATTACGTGGGATCAACACGGTATCATTCATTTACAATTTTTTATGGGACTAGCACTTACCAATATGTCTCTGCTAATGGAGTGCCGATTGACTTTATGGGTATCTGTGTGACTTTATTAAATAATCCAATAAATGTGAAGAGATTTTAGTTCTATATTTATGCCAAATTTAATATATTAGTAGTTCCAAGCTAGACTGTGTGTGTGTGTTTTGTTTTAAAACTTTGGAATACAGAAGCAAGATGACACTATTTGGCAACATAAGTTATTGTTATGGTTTAAGCATTGCCGTCATGGGTTTAAGGCTTGCTATGTTATTGTTTGCTAATTCTTTGTATTGCAGTCATATTCAATACCAACCTGTAACAAAGTAGCACATGCTGCCCTAAGTTATTGGCTCTATGAACCAGCCTGAGCATGCTTCTTTACCTCACTACAGAGCTCAGCACAGGATTAGTGCAAAATGTCAACAAGAATCAAGTGCCAAAGGACTCTCAGTGATGTTGATGTGAAACTCCTGATCACACCTCAGCATGAGACGTGAAAGGGTATCAAACTGAAAAGAACTCAGAAGCAGAATACTGTATGTCACATAGAACTGCTGACCATGCGAGAAAGTATTTTCTACATGCAATTTCATTCCGGGTCTACAAATCCATACGATATGGACAAAACGTCTCAATCTTGCAAATTTTGCCAATTCACTGGTATTCTGATAGCTCCATTAAGTCCAAGATTCGAAACTGCGTGGAAATACTTGTAAATTGATCTCGTCACCTTAAGGCTGGTGAGAATGCCCCAATAGGTGCAAGATTAGCAGGTTTAACTCTTTGGGTAGGGACTCCCAAATATAAATATTTTAGTTATCTTTTTCCTGCACTTTTCTAACTTTTCACTGTACTTCACCTACTGTAATTATGTACATTATTGCAAACATATGCTCAATAAGGTCATTCGTAGCCAGTAATGCCCTTTCATATGTGGATTATTCACATAATAGTTAAATGTATGTGTTGTATGATTTTATTTCTAACAATAAAAAATAATCCCTGCTCTGTAGAATTTACAATCTAATTGTGGTGACACAGGGAGGCAACTGGTGATAGAATGAATTGCTCACAGTCACACGGACACTTGAACTTGAACCAGCTTCCCCTGTTTGATCAATCAGACTCCTTTACTCATTGAGTCAAGTACCCACTTCTTCTCGCCGCCTTCATACAGTTCCTTTGTGTCCATTACATGTCTCCCCCTGCCCAGCACATTACACGTCTCCTCCTGCCCAGCACATTACACGTCTCCCCCCTGCCCAGCACATTACACGTCTCCCCCCTGCCCAGCACGTTACATGTCTTCCCCCTGCCCAGCACATTACATGTCTTCCCCCTGCCCAGCACATTATATGTCTTCCCCCTGCCCAGCACATTACATGTCTCCCCCCTGCCCAGCACATTACATGTCTCTGCTGCATATCCACACATCCATCTCCCACACTCTCGGCTCCTCCCCAACTTCTCCACCGTGAGGTAGCAAAGGGTGTAATTACTGTCCATTTGCTCCATATGTATGAAGTTTTTAATTTGAGCTTCTTGCGTGTGGCACTGATGGAAAGACGTTACCCCACCTCGTACCTGGCGGAATGAATTGGCACAACTCCGCTTTGGTACATCTCATTATAGTATTGCTCCAAACAACTGCTTCCTACCGTGCACAACATTTATATACATCAATAGATCATTCACAGGGCTTTGAAGCAATTGACAGAGTTCTAGCATTGGACAGAGATATGCCTGATGAACATGCCAATTTCATTTTGGATGGTATTCAGTTTATTTTGAGGCATAATTATTTTTGGTTTCAGGATACTTTTTATTTGCAACTGTGTGGAACCACCATGGGTACCAAATTCGCACCCAGCTATGCGAATTTATTTATGGAAATATGGGAGGAGGATTACATCTGGTCCATAGCAGAGCTGGGTGCGAATTTGGTCCTATGGCGGAGATTTATAGATGATATGTTTTTTGTTTGGAGAGGAGATGAAGAGAGTCTTCTTAGGTTCATTGATTATATTAATGATAATAATTCTGATCTCAAATTTACTTGCAATTATAGTAAAGTGTATGTTAATTTTTTGGACCTAACCATTTTTGTGGAACATGGATGCGTCAAAACAAAAACATTCTACAAAGATGTTGATAGCAACAATTACATATTGCCATCTAGTTGCCACCACCAAAGCTGGCTTAAAAATGTGCCATTTGGCTAGTTTAGGAGGGTCAGGCGCAACTGCACTGACATTGACACCTTTGAGTTGCAATCGAAAACATTAGAAACCAAATTTCTTGACAGGAAGTATGATTCTGACAATGTACAGAATGCCTTTTTGAAGGCTAAAAATTTGGAAAGAAAAGATCTGTTACATTATATAAAAAACAAAACCAATGAAAAATATAAATTCAGTTTTTCTTTCCTAACTAATTTTAATAAAGATGCTGATAAAATTGTCAAAATTGTAAGGAAGCATTGGCATATTGTTAGGAATGACACATTGCTTGGTAAGGTTGTTCCAGAGATACAGCTGTGATATTCAGGAGGGCAAATACATTAAAAAATTAATTGGCACCAAGTGCCTTACCTGTAGAAAAGAAAGATGAAAATACATGGTTACCTTCAGTAAAAGGGTTCTTTGTGTGTACAACATGCAAAGCCTGCAAGTATAAAACAGCTGACAAATACACTTTTACATCACATGTGACAAAAGAAAAATTTCTTATTAAACAACATGTCACCTGTAGGAGTGATCATGTGATTTATCTAATATCTTGCCCATGCGTATTACAGTACATTGGGAAGACCACAAGGTTTGTTAAAGTGAGGATTTTGGAGCATCTAGGGAATATAAGGAGAGGGGTTACAACCCACCTTTTATCTGATCACTTTATTTCCCATCGTCAGGGAAACACAGCGGGATTGGTCTTCACTGTTATAGAACATGTTTTGCCTCATTGGAGGGGAGGAGATAGAAATTTACTATTAACAAAAAGGGACAAATTTTGATATTTTCAATGTAAACTTTAGCCCCTCTGGGACTTAATGTGGATATTGAATAGGGGGTATTCTTATAATTACCCCCGTTCAACTTTGCTTTGCTTTGATACAATTGGGGGTCTTCCCACAACAACCCGACTCTGCTCTATATAATAATGACAATTTGTATACATTGTTACTAATGTTTATTTTCCATTTCTTCCGAGAAACACCAATCGACGTCTCCTTTAGTATAGTTTATGTAGGGATAATGATATTTGGGGAGAACATAAACTGTGTTAATTTAATATTAATTATTTTAATTTTTAATTATCTTAAGATTTTTTATTATATAAATTTGTGAACAATGTTTAGTCACATTTTATTATTAATATCTATTTTATCTCATTTTATTTGTTATATTAAAATTGTAATTAATTGATATTATGTTCAGGCACAATACTTTATCATTTGTAAAGTTATTTGTAAATATATAGATTTTGCCAGAATACAAGGGAATTGTATACCTGATCCTGTCTGCCGATTTAGGGTTAACCATAAGTGGGATAGCCAATTACAGTAGAGGCAACTCTTATTCGAACAAAAACCAGTGGCAATTCCCCCAAAAAAACAGGAAACACCCAGGTACATTCTGAATACATGCCTTAAACTTTCCTTAAACTAGCCCCAGCATTTCTGCATTGATTAATGGCCTATCAGATTAACAGCGGGGGTCCCTGGCAGTCCCATTCAAACTGAATTGGAATGCCAGGGATCCCTGCTGTGTTAATCCTATGGGTCGTTAGTCAATACAGAAATGCCTTAAACGTGCCTCAAACTAGCCCAGAACATACCCAGCACATACCCAGAATGTAACCCGGCTAGTTTACGGCAAATGTTAGAATAAATGTTGCCTCTACTGTATGTCTATTTAGAGGTAGTGCAAGTGGGTATATAAGTCCCCATGATGCAGCATAACATCACTCCTGACGAAGCCGTGCTGACCAACGGCGAAACGTGTAGAGTGTTTCAGCAAGAGATCTGTGAGAGAGAGCACCAACAGCGCATCAGCATCACCGGAGGTTCCAGCCGCACCATAAGTAACGTGTGACCCCCGGCGTGGATGTGGAAGTATTTCTGAGAGCAGTGCAGTACACAGGGAGATCGCGACCCGCTGTGCACCTGCTACATGTTATACACTGCACTTGAAAATCTTCTTAAGTGTAAGCCTTGAATTGTATTTCACTGTGTATCAATAGATTTTTTCGTTCTACATATTGGTTTGTTCTTGTTCTTTTTCATTCGAGACTGGCTGCTGAATATTGCTGCACATCTATGGGAACATCCACCCCTTGAGTTGGATGACTGCTTGATATATGTACTCTATTATGAGTAGCCATTTGCGAGCCCATTTACTGCCAATTATTTTGTTAACATTACTACACTATGTGATGTTTCTTTATTTTTATGGTACCTACGACGCTGTGGAAGAAGCTTCCGTTCACCACTAGGGTCTGAATTGTACATTCCCCTTTCTCTTGCTCAATTCCTCAGCACCCCAGCTGCCTCCGCGGCCAACGTCCATTTGCTCTTTGTTTGGGGTCATCTTGACCGCAAGAGACAACTTGTTCACGTTGGGGTTTTTTTAAATTCTGTCCACAGCTGTCACTCGAGGAAGAAGAGAAGCGAAGGGTCCGGAGAGGAATAAGCTGGCAGCAGCAAAAGTTGCAAGAGACGGTGAGCGTTAACGGACAAGCTTCAGGCGGTACGTCACCATTGCCTACTTGCAAACACAACCCCCGAATGTGCCTTCAAATATATAGTGGTACTATGCCAAATTTCAGCACATCTTGAGCCAGAAGGAAAACTCTCCGGTCCTACTTTTACCATGGTTTATACACTATATATGCTCTAAAAATAGACATGGTTTATTACCTTAATCTAGGTCTATAGCAGTTGGGGGGGTTAACTTTTTTTGATTGAGGAACCCCATAATTGCCATGGCGACGTGTCGCTCGAAGCCGTCGGAGTGAAGATAAGAGGCCTCACTCGCTCCCTGGCATTTAATTTAAACACTTTAGGAAATAGCGTGGGACCTCTGCAACCGCTGCGCCCTCCCAAAAAATTCTCGCGCCCCCCATCCCCCAGTTTGCGCACCCCTGTTTTAAGCCATGATTCTTCAAAGTTTTTTTTTCATTTTCTTTATCTTTTAGCTTGTAACTCCTCTTCTCTCAGTCAACCAAAGAGAGGCCACACCAAAGTCTTCCAATGTCTGTCAGGACCTGTATTAAAGTGCAGATGATGCTTAGTGGCTCTTATTACCTTGTCTCTCAGGATGTTGGCATTCGTGCAGGCTGATGTGGTGAGCAATAGGTGACCTATTTCTTTAGTGACCACTTCCCTGTTCTGGGGGACACAGGCGTTCCCAGTGGGGAGCCTGCACTTCTATGACACCTCGATTTTGAGAGAGACTATCTTTAAGGGCACTTCCCTATTTATCAAAACAACAAAAGGGTTTCTACCCCAGTTACATCAGTATTTAACTACATACAGACGAGACCTCCTCCTCTGGTTCCTCCTGGGATCTGGAGGTAGAGCTTTAGGTCCCTCTTTTTTATAACCCAACCCCAACTCTCTATCTCAGGACAGAAAAAGAGCAGAGCTCAGCCTATTCTGAGTCACTTTGAACCATGTGACCATTCCAGCATGTTCTAGAATACAGGGAGTAAACAGACAGGGGCCTGTTACTTTGCAACAATATAACAACAACGCGTATTACTAGGAGTTAACGTCTTAAATCCATTTGAACCCCTTAAACTAATTAGGAACCCCACAGGGGTACTACAAACTTAAATAACAAACGTCATTTAATTCCACTTTTTCAAAATACATCTAAAATGGTCCTAGTTTTATGGTTTCACAGTTGGTCATTAGGTTCACACACCTGCAGTTGGGAATCTTTGTAGTTATAAAATAAGTGTAGCCTGGTCACCTGATGCTACTATTCTGCCCTATTCTGCCCTTGGGCTGGCAGTAAACCCTGGTACAATCAGGTTGTTGCTACAGGGTTTTCCCCCTCCGAGGAGCTGCATTTGAGTGACAGCGGAGGCGGTGACATCACGCCTGGGCATGACCAATCATGAGCCAGACCTGGTGTCCTCCTCCTGGAAGTACTTAAAGGCAGGACCACCCTAAATTGGTTGGTTGTCCTTCCCCACTGATGAAGGCAGGTTGCACAGTGGAAAGGCTGAGATTGGGCCTTCTCCAGTCCTCTTCCCTCCGGGGGAGAGTGAGTGTGGACCATACCTGTGCCTCTGCTAGAGAGGTGGGGAAGAGCTAGGATGGCTGCGGGTGCCCTTGGCCTTTAGTGAGGGTCCGGGGACCATCATCCGGTGAATAGCTGAGAGCACTGCGTCGAGCAGAACCTGCCTTGTTCCTGTAACTGTACAGAAGAGTAATAAAACCTGTTCCTGTTTGCATATACCACCTGCCTGGTGCATGGCCTTACTGGAGGGAGAGGTAATAAATTCTACCGTGGAAGATCACCTTCAGCTCCTGGAGCCTACGGCAGATGGAGGCGCTGCACTGCTAAAGAGATATGTGTGGTATGACCCTCAGAAGCCTAGTCTTGTGTCCCCACTACCATCGGCGGACGACTCAGCCCTCCTGTTACCAGCAGGTATCATGCACCACATGACCAGTAATGGTAGAATCCCAGGGGGTGGGGAAACACCGTTACATAAAGATAGGCAGATTCCTTTTTATTTTCATGCTGGAATGCACTGTGAATGGACATCCAATATTTCCTGCAACAGCTGTTTACATTGGCACTGTGGGCCCGATTTAGAGTTTAGACGTAATCGCAAAATTATCGTTAGTGATAAACTTTAAGTGCTGTGCTATTGCTATTTTTGTAATTAGGTTTTGATTTAGGCACTACAGAGTCTTTAGCAGCTGGTACTAAAATATAATAATGTGTCTTAAATTAGCGCCAATGGCTATGTGTAATTTTCAAACCCTCTGCGTGTAATAATTACGCCTGCATTTGTGCTTAATTGCATCAGTAAACCCTTCAAAATATGACTTTTTGTGGACTGACCTCAGTCTGCAACAACAGAGATTAGCAGAAGGAAGCTGTGCAGCCAGAAGTTTGATTATTGGAGGGAGGGAGGTAGGCTACATAATTAAAATAGGTCTTAAAATAAGAACAGCCATTAATGAGCTTTAAATTGGACACTTAAACAAGAAAGCTGAAATGTGTGTACGCCCATGCTGAACTTATTTAAATAAATCAGGAACAGACACGCCTCCACTCAGCCTGTCGGGTCGGTATATATTAATGATTCACACGCAAACATTTTTTTTGTGCCAATTATCATCCCCTGTGTGTGCTGAGCAGGACTTGCTCTGCACTTCTATAGACAAAGATATTACACAAAAGATGGCAGTTAAAATAGTGAACACTCTTGAAAATGTCAGCAGATTATGAGATCCCTTTATCAAAGTCTCTTGTGACATAACACCAGAGTTATTAAAGAAGGACACTCCCATAAAAAGCAATGTCTTGATATTCTTTGGTAAACCTGGTGCAATATTTTTGCGCTGTTTTTTTTTTTTTCCTCACTTTTGCAGACAGATAAATTGGCCCCACTCTGTAGTCACACTGAAAAATATAATGGTAATGGTCTCATTTTTTTAAAGCATCAGACATCAAAATATTTGCCTTTTAATTCATTTATAGTGATTGCATATTAAGCAAGACACTTGTATTTTTGTTGCCATATGCCTGTGGTCTTTTAGTGGGTAGGGAGTCTCCAAGTAACTCAATGTTGGATTAGGTCAGCTGAGCATCTGGATGAGTATCTACAATAAATAGATACACAGACACACTTGTGCAGCCTAAAATTTTAGTTCCTGTGCCAACTCACCCTCAAATACTTTCTGGGCAAGCTACCCAGCTACCTGAACAAGCTCCTCACCCCTACCACATGCAGTACCTATCACCTGAGATCAGACTCCAAAAGACTATTCATGGTCCCAAGACTCAACAAAGTATCCGGACGTTCCTCCTTCTCCTTCCGTGCACCCCAAAACTGGAACAACCTACCAGAGACTCTCATATCCACCACCAGCTTAAGTTCTTTCAAATCTAAGGCTGTCTCACACTTTAATCTGGTCTGTAACTGTTTCATAAGCTCATAATATATATTTTCTTTAACTGTGCATGCAATGTCTTGTATATAAATGTATACCTTGTTCATTTATGTAACTGTATTTGTAACCATGTATTATTTGTTTTACTCTGTGCCCAGGACATACTTGAAAACGAGAGGTAACTCTCAATGTATTACTTCCTGGTAAAATATTTTATAAATAAATAAATAAATAAACTGGCCATCAGTGCCCTATGTTCCAAGTAGAGGCATATACATGGTATAATATTCAGAAGATGGAGGTACACAGATCGTAGTTGCAAAAAAAACCCCAAAAAACAGAAGTTTACTTCATGCTGTAGCAGACAAAGAGGCTATGTTTTGGGGTCCCTTCCTCAGACATACCATGGTACATTGCAGATCCCAGGCAATTAATTCTCTCATCAGTATTGTTATGGCAGGAAGGGGGGCAGATCAGTTCAGATGGACATTAATGAGTGGCTGTGAATATATAATTTGGTTGGACAGTACAATGTTTTCTCCCATATTTATGGTAACTCAGACACCTTCAGAAGCAAAAAAATGTAATTGTCTTTGGCATCAAACAAATTAATCCCATCTATTGTTGATACAGTATGTGTGTTACACAAACAAAATATGTTACATATTTTACTATTTAGAACTCTTGCTCAGTCCATTTGAAGTGCTTAGTATTTCATATACCAATTACAGCTTTTCCATTTGAGATAGGAATGTTGTTCCGCAGGTGAACAATGATAGAGAGGTGTAAGGTTAAACGCATGTTAGAACACATGACAATATCAGGTTAATCCCTTTTATGTAGGAACCACTTCAAAACACTACACAGAAACATCAGTTAAGAAAAGCGGAAAACATGTGAATACGATTGTATAGAATGGCACATTGGGGGTCTACAGTATTTATCAACATATCCCAGGGGCAAGACAAGGCTAAATACTTGTGCTAAATAATTGCACCAGATTTATCAAAAGAAACAATACTACTGCTTCATATGCCGTTCCTTTTTTTTTTTTTTTTACACTAAATCTGATGCTGTTTTTGCTTCATGTATTGCTACAGTTTTATTGGCAAACTTTAATGTACAGACCCATAGACACCTATGCTATAAGCCTCGATTGATAAGGCACTTATCGAGGCCTTTTCTCCAAAAAGGCCTACTGCTATTCAGTAAGCCTCGATAAGTGGCCGATAAATGTCTTTATCACATTTTTTTTCCCAAAAAAAAAATCGCCAGTCAAGACGCGATAAGCCACGTATCGGCAGTTTCTCACATTCGTGCAATTCTAGTAGCCTCGATTAGCTTATGAGGGCTAATCAAGGCTCTAAAATGTCGATATCCTCTCAAAATCCTCCTGCCAGGAAAAGTTGGCGTGAAGGTGGTGAGAACCTGCCGATAAGGCAGCAAAACAGGGACTGAGAAAAAAAATGCATTTTTTCTGCTTCAGATTTATGCCGGGGGTCTCCGGAACTGATACACATTAATATCAACACCGGAGGTCCCGGCATGAACCCCATGCAATAAAAATGCATTTACAGGCAATTTAATTACCTTAGAGGCTAACTATCTTTATTGTGGGTAGCAGAGGTGGGTGAAGGTGGCCTTTGGCCCTCGGTGGGTGTTTAGGCCTTGCGGAGGGGGGGGTTTGCAGGTGGAGTTAACCCCTTCATTACACTCTATTGATTGTTATTTCTGTTTATTGTTTGAATTACATTGTTTTGCATTTGGATGGCTTGTTTTTATACCTTTTAGGATTGGTTAGAGTTTTAAATGTAATATTTCTTTTGTTGGCTACTGGTTTAAAATAATTAATTGATTTGTTGGCTACTGGTTTTATTTATTTAATTGATTTGTTGGCTACTTGTTTAAATTAATTCTTTGTTGTGTTGGGTACTGGTTTTATTTCTTTAATTGATTGGTTGGATAGATGTTTAATTATTTGTATTCTTATGTTTTAGAATAACATAATTGTAATTATTTTGCTGTTTTTGTGATAGATTAATGTAATTGATGTGTAGTTGAGGCTTTTTAGTTCTTTTATTGTTGGGGTGTTTAGGTGCTTGCGAATTTCTTTGATTATTGTGTATTTTTGGCCTTAATTATTTTTATTAGGTTAACCATTGACTGCTATAGTGGCTTATCCTGCAACATTATATGGATATGATATACCACTGTGCCAATCATTGAGTACAGGGTGGGTATAGTGGTCCTGAGGTGGGTGGTTAGCATCCCGGGTGGGTAGCGGGGGAGGGTGGGTTAACTCCTTAATTACTATAGCGGTTATTAAGCACTAAGGTGATTAAGGGGTTAGGGACATTAGATAGTATTTATTCTTGTATTCTTGCTGGCATCGGAGGACAAGGACCTGAAGTATGCAGGTGAGGTTGCCCTTCATGATGGCAGGGGTAAGTAGAAAGGTTTATTTACTTTATGCTGGCTGGCTAATGTTTGATTTTATAATTGGCAAATTAGCTATTATCCATATCTGGATAATAGTTGTCCAGGACATACTTGAAAACAAGAGGTAACGCTCGGTGTATTACTTCCATGAAAAACATTTTATAAATAAAATAAATTAATAAATAATAGCAGAGTACCTGTAGGCGGACGCTCACAGAGGTATGCAAGGGAGACTGGTTAGGGTGAAATTAAATAAGGCTTTTATTGCGCCTGTTTCCTTAACATCAGGAAACCATCCAAACCAGGGGGTAAACAAAGCTTCTATTCACTTGGGAGTATTTCTAGTGAAATACTATGCAGTCCACAACTCCCTTTAGATAAGTATGTCTCCCAGCCCCAAACATATATCATGAAATGAGCAGATATAAAAAGTCTTATAAATGAAAGTCTTATCTGTTCCTTGTGGTTGGAGGGAAAGTCTTCTCTGTTCCTGCGTTGCTACCTTTTCCTCAGGTTTGGTCAGCATTCAGGTTTAGATGTTTCCCCTGTGTCTTGAAAGCAGCACTGCTGTTTCTTCTGGCAGGCTCAAGACATCTGTCCCCATGCTCAGTCTCACAAGTTGTGTGAGATTCAAGCACAATCTCCCTTTCTGTTTCAAGGGCAGGCTTTTCTAAGCAACCTAATCAGGCAGGTGGTGTTTGTTAATTGACTACCAGCAGTTAACCACCACACTGCTGGATTAGAGGCATAATTCCTGAACAGGGATAACTCCCCTGTTACAGTACCCTACCATGAAAATTGTACAGCCTTGCCCTGTTGGGACAAAAAACCTTCCAGGTGCCGGTGTGATAAAGCAATCCTCCAGTAGATAAATGTAATCAATAATGACAAAGTAACCACACTCTATTTAAAAGTTCTGTTGATATTTTCACGTTCTAATTCATATAAAGGCAAAATTACCAACATTTCGGCACAGTTTAGGGCCGTCATTTGTCCCACTTAAGCCGACCCAACTGCTAATATGATGTTGGCGACCTATGTGACCTTGAAAATAGAAATATACTTCTTCTATTTCGTACTGATTCCCAATCAAAATAAGTTCACACCGATCGCCATTTTTTAAAAATATTTTTTGACATTTTATTTACTCCACTTGCCTTTCCAGGCGATGTTTTTATTTTTAAAATCTGGTGCTTCGATTAGGAGATGTAAGCAGTTGAAACATTAAGGGTCGGCAGGTCAAATTAGAGCTCTTCCCAGAGCGCAGATTAGCATACTAACCTCTGACGCTAGAGATTAAGAAAACAATTCTTTTTTTTTTTTTAACGTATATATTTTTATTTTTTCAGAAAACATAGTAACATATAAGGGGGGGAAGGGAGTGGGGGGAGGGGGGTACAGAAAATAAAAGGGTTATGGGGTGGGGGGGTAGGGCAGTGGGGTAGCATCCATCACTGGCTTCATGCAAGAAGCAAACATTCTATGATACTTGTCACATCCTATGCTAGGTCTAGTTCTACCTAACCTTTAGTAGTTATTACTGGTTTCCTTACTATCTTATGGTTCCTATTGGTTCTTCCATATGTAGGTCTCCCAGGGGTCCCATATTGTCAGGAAGGAGTTGTGTCTGTCGTGTATTAGGCTTGTAAGTCTCTCCATCGTCATTATGTAGTTTATTTTGTGCAGTACCTCATTGATCGGGGGTGGGTCGTTCTTTTTCCAATGTCTTGCTATTAGGTTTTTGGCTGCGGAGAGGATCTGCGTTATCAAGAAATCTATTTTTCTCTCAAGTCCGTCTGTCGGTTTTAATAAGAGCACTGTTTCTATGTCCCATGTTAGCTCTACCCCTGTTGCTTCTTCTATTAGGCGTCTAACTCTTCCCCAGAATAGAATAATTTTGGGGCAGGTCCACCATATATGTTTAAATGTGCCTATTTGGCCGCAGTTGCGCCAGCACATGGGGGAGGTTAGCGGGAGAAAGGAATGGAGGTGGGCTGGTGTGTAATACCATCTGTGTAGGACTTTCAGGTTGGTTTCCCTGATTAGGGAGCATCGGGAAGCTTTAGCTGTCCTTTCGTGGATTTCTGCCCAGTCCTCTTCCTCCAGGGGGTTTCCTATGTCGTGTTCCCAGTCTAGAATGTTTTTGCTTGTTTGGTCGTCATATTGTTTTAAAAGTACCTGATAGAGTTGGGCAATCGTTCCTTTATTGTAGTGACCTCTTTGGTATAGGCTCTCAAAGTTGGTGAGTGGCCTATTCCAAGTGTCGCTTGGTTGGATTGAGGAAACATAGTGGGCCAGTTGTATGTATTGGTATATTTGTGTGGTTGGGATGTTATATTCCTCTCTTATTCCCATGAATGATTTAACTTTCCCTCCCCGTTGCATGTCTCCTAACCTAGAGAGCCCTTTCTCATCCCATTGCTTAAAAATATTTGAGTTGTGAGCTGGTGTAAATTCGGGATTGGCTCCAATGGGTGTTAGGGGTGAGGGGATGGAGGAGATTTGCCTGTGTTTGCAGTTCTTATCCCAGATGTCTAGAGAGTGCAGTAAAACTGGGTGGGCTCTATAGGCTGTTTGTCTGTTCCCCTTTTTTACCCATAGAAGAGACGCTAACTCCTTTGTCCCTGCTTCCACTCTCTCTATATCCACCCACGGCTTTTTCCCTGGGGCTGCGGACCAATAGATTAGCGGACTTAGTCTAGCCGCTTCATAGTACTTTGTTAAGTCTGGTTGGCCTAGGCCTCCTCTTGCCTGGGAGAGAGCCATCAGTTTTTTCTTTATCCTAGGTTTTCTGCCGTTCCATATAAATTTGGTTATCTCTTTTTCCAAATCTCTTATTACATAGGTTGGAACCGTAACGGGGAGCACTTGGAATAGATAAAGTATTCTAGGTAGTAGGTTCATTTTCACTGATATTATTTTACCCGTCCACGATATCTGGTATCTTGACCAAGATTCCAGGTCTTTTTTCAAGTTTTTGATAAGATACGGGTAGTTTGCTCTGTACATTTCATCGTATGTTCTCGTTATATATATTCCTAGATATCTCATCTTATCTGGCATCCATTTTATTGGGAATTTTTTCTTTAGTGCGCTTTCTAGTTCTGGAGGTATGTGCAGGCCTATAGCCTCTGATTTTGTGTTGTTCACTTTGAAGTTTGAGAGTGTGCCAAATTCGTCTAGTGTGTCAAATAGGTTTTTTAATGAAGTATCTGGGTTAGTCAGGGAGAGTAAAGTGTCGTCCGCAAATAGCGACACTTTATATATGTTGTTTCCTATTGGGACCCCCTCTATCCCTTGGTTCTCTCGTATTCTTGAGGCTAATACCTCTATGCACAGAGCGAATAGCATTGGGGAGAGTGGACACCCTTGCCTGGTACCGTTTGAAACTGCGAATGGTTCTGATGTGTAGCCTGAGGTGCGAACTGTGGCTATTGGGTTGGAATATAGCGCCTTTATGCCTTTAATAAAGTTTCCATGTAGGCCCATCTCTCTGAATACCCGGAACATAAAGGGCCAGGCTACCCAGTCAAAAGCTTTCTCAGCATCTAACCCTAGAATCAGGGTAGGGCGTTGGTTTTTGTTACAGTTGTGGATAATGTTGATTACTCTCCTGATGTTATCAGAGGCCTGCCGTTCTGGGGTAAACCCCACTTGATCGGGGTGTACCAAAGAATTTAATACTCTGTTCAACCTGGTTGCTAAAATTTTGGCGAATAGTTTTATGTCTGTGTTTATCAGAGAGATGGGTCTATAACTGGAGCATAACGTCGGGTCCTTTCCTTCCTTTGGTATTACAATGATAGAGGCCTTTAGGGACTCTTTTGGTGGTGCTTCTCCGTCTAGGATCTTATTGAACCAGCGGATCAGATATGGCTTCAACGTGTGTTCGAATTTCTTGTAATAGAAATTAGTAAACCCGTCTGGGCCCGGGGCTTTGGAGTTCTTGAGGGATTTAATGGCTGCGGTGACCTCCTCTGCTGTTATCGGGGTTCCTAGTTGGGCTGATTCTGACTCGTCTAGTTTGGACAATTTTGTGTTTTTTATATATTCGTCTAACTTTGCTTCAAGCCTCTTATTAGCTTTGTCGGGGTTTGTCAAGTTGTATAAGTTACTATAGTACTGGACAAACTCTTTATTGATTTCAACCGGATTGAGTGTTAGGCTATCTTGTTTGGTTTTTATGCTATATATATTGAGGTTTGCTGTTTTATTACGGAGTTTTACCGCCAATTGCCTGTCTGCCTTATTGCTTTTTTCATAAAAGATCTGGTTTGTCCACCTCATTGCTTTTTCAGTATCTTCAATCAATATATTTTTAAGTTCCAATCTATCCTTATCTATCGCTGCTATAACTTTGTCCGTTGGGCTTTGTTGGTAGGTCTCCTCGTTTTCTCTAATACTATTGTTTAGTTTATTTATCTTTTTGTTTCTCTCCTTTTTCCTATGGGAGGCAATACTAATTATCTTGCCTCTGAGCGTAGCTTTATGCGCCGCCCATAGTGTACAGTCGCTGATTTGCCCGTTGTCATTTATTGCGAAATAGTCCTGTATAGCCTTTTCTATAGCTTTTTTAGTGTCCGGTAATCTGAGCAGTAGGTCGTTCATTCGCCATTGTGGTGTGCCCGTCGGTCTTTGGTGTAGGTCTCTTATGATTAGTGTAACTGGGGCGTGGTCTGACCATGTTATATTATCTATTTCTGCCTTTGTTATCCGCTCCGTCAGTTCACTAGATACAAATATATAATCAATGCGAGTGTATTGTTTATGCGGGGGTGAGTAGAAAGTAAACCCTTTGGTTATGGGGTTCATTAGCCTCCATGCGTCGACTAGCCCACCCAGTCTTATGCTTTGTTTTAGAGCGGTTGAGCTGTTCCGTCTCCAGTTTTGCTCTTTGCCCTTGTGTTTCGCCTGATCTTTATTGCAGTCTATAACGGTGTTAAGATCCCCTCCAATTATTAAGTAACCCTTCTTATATTGGCTTATCGTCTCGAAAGCCTCATTAATATAGCTCTCTTGATCTGTGTTGGGGGCATATAGGCTAACAAGTGTTAATTCTGTCGCGCCTAATTTACCGGATACAATTAACAGTCGCCCGGTCTTGTCCCTCTTTATTTTTTCTACTACAAAGGGGATACTAGTTCTAATCAGGATGGCTACTCCCGCTTTTTTGTCTGTTGCTGGTGAGTGGTAAATTTGGTTATAATTTTTGTCTTTTAACCTAATCGTGTCTGCTCTGTTCAGGTGTGTTTCTTGAATCATGTGTATGTCGCTTTGTCTGTTTTTGAGGTCTCTGAACAATAGTCTCCTTTTCATGGGAGAGTTCAGCCCTCTGACATTCTGCGTTGTTATTTTTAGTACTTTAGCCATATGTTGGTTTAAAATTTCGTGCTCGGGTGTTTGCTAGGAGGAGCTTGTTGTTAGGGGGTGTCCTGTGGGGTTTTTTCAGATTGCGGGACCGTATCCCAGCTATTGTTTTGGTTGTGCCAAGTTGTGTGCATTTAGATGTACTCCAGTGTGGATGACCTGGGGAGAACATTGGGGGGGAACAAAAATAACCTTGGGGAATTTTAACGTGGAATGGGGTTGTGCCCTCTGGTGCTTTGGGCCTTTGACTCTGCGTTTGGGGTATCTGGGACATGCAGGGTCAAGAAAAGAGGGGGTAGGTGTGTGTGGGGTGCAATGTGGTACTTGCAGTCTGGAGAGTATGGTTTGTAGTCTGTAAACTGTAAACTGTAGTCAGCTCCGCTTGGAATTCCGGCGACTAGTCGTGTCGTTGAACAACCTTCTTTTCTGCTATGGCTGACTGGAACTAAAACACAGGTGTGGTGGGGGGGAAATACAACAATCAAACTTCTGGGTCAAACATGTTAAACAGTTTTAAACACAGTAAATAGAACAAAAAAAAAAAAAAAAAAGAGCAGAAATTCCTTTCTCTCCCTTTTCCTTCAACTATCTGAGCTAGATCAAATCTATAGAGGCTTAATAATGGCTTAAACCTTGTGCTCTCAGTTATCTAGTTGTACTGTGTTTTTTCCTTTTTCTTTTCCTTTTCCCTTCCCTTCTATAAAACCTTTTTCCCTCCCTCCTCCCGCTCCCGTTAGTTCGTGTCTTTGTATTTGGAACAGCATACAGTTTCGGGGCTGGGGGTTACAGTTGAGGTAGGAATGTCTCTCTTGTACTCTCGTAGTTTTGTCGTGTTCTGGTTGATGAGCCTCAGCTCTTGGGGCTTGATGGGTTATCCTGGGTTAGTTGTCACCCTGGACCACCTTTCACGCCTTGGTGGTGGAAAAGTTTTCCCTGTATCCCTTCGTAGTTCTTCCGGGATCTCCAGTCCTAGCGCTGCGATGAATTCTGGGCCTTCCTCTGGGGTTCGTAGGGTGGCCTGTTTGCCTTTGTTGGTGGCTTGGAGACGGAAGGGAAAGCCCCATCTATACCTGACGTCTCTGCTTCTCAGGTAGCCTGTGATTTTCTTGAGTTCTCGCCTTTTGGCCATGGTTATTGGCGAGAGGTCCGGGAAAATTTGCAGTTCCGTGTCCTCAAAGGAGATTCTATCTAGGTTTCTGACTTTGGTATAGATTTCCTCTTTGGTAGAGAAGTAATGGAACCTTGTGATTACGTCTCTGGGCCCTCTGTTTTCAAATTCTCTCGGCCTGTAGATTCTATGGGCTCGGTCGAGTTCCAGCTTTGCTTCGGCGATTTCTGGGAGTATGCTCCTAAAAAGTCTGTTTAGGTATGGCTTGATTTCCTCGTTAAGGACTGTCTCCGGGATTCTAAGATTGTTCCTTCGCGACCTGTTCTCTGCCTCTTCCTGGGCGTCTTGAAGGCGGGAGATCTGTTTCTTCATTTGGGTTATGTCCTCATCTGTCGCCGCTTGTCCTTCGGTAACTGTCTCCATGGCCTCCTCCAGTCCTGTCGTCCGCTCCTCTACCTCTACAATCTTGGTGTGTAGGCTCTTCATTGCGGTTTGTAACTCCTCGTGAAACGCCTGTTTAATTTCTTTAACCCAGGTTTTTAGTTCTTTCCTGATATCTGGGTGCCTATCTGCTTCTGACCCTGAGTCCGAGTCTGAGCGATCTTGGGCTTGTGCGGCTTTCTCTTTGCCAGTTGGTGTGGGCGCCACGTTTCTTCTGGAGAAGAACGTGGAAGATTCTGGCTTCCCTATCTTTTTAGGGGGGGCCATGCCGTCTGTGTTCAACTATGGGGTGTAGAGAGCAATCAGGTCCGGGTCTTCCTTTTCTATATTGGTTGCTGGTTTATCTTGGATATGGGGAGCTGAGGGAGATTCTTGTCTGTTTTTCTAGGCTCGCAGCTATCTCACATGTGCACCCCCACACTTGGGCATTCAGTTAGTCCATGGGACTAGTTGCTTGGTTCTCTGTTTCGCCTCCTTGGGTGGAGGGGGGAAGGGAAGGGGGGGGGGGGCGCGGGTGCGCATTCACTCCGCTCTATGTTTGTTGTTCGTCTTTTCCTCTGTGCGAAGCTTGGGGGATTGACTTTCTCCTAGGTAGGTAGGTGGGTATGTATTGGGGTTGAGTCGGATTGGGGAGAGGGTGTGTTTGAGTAGTTTTTACTAGGCTTTTTTCCACTTTTCAGCCTCTGAGTTTATTTGTGTGTGCTTGTACCTTTAATTCAGGTCAGCGGCGGCCATTTTGGATCCGGCTGGGACACTGCTGCGTTTCAGGCTGGAACGCATGGTTCCTCTCCACCTCCCCGGAGCTCCCCCCTCTCCTCTCCGCTCCCACTTTCTCTGTTACAACAGGGATGGGGGGTAAGGGGTTAACGGCCGTCACCCCCGGCTTAGCGCCACTGCAGGAGGGCTCTGACTCCAAGATGGTCGTTTCCCGCCTTCTCCTGGCAGCGAGGCCCCCCCTGATCCGTCCTGATCTTTGTCACCCCCGTGTACCTCTACCTCGGTGTGCCGCGGTCCTCGCCTCTTCGGCACCGGTTTGTGTCTCTTCCTCCGCCACTCGGTGCTCCGCTTTAGCCTTTAGGTAAGCTCTGGTTCAGGCACATGCGGCGGCCATCTTGTGCCCTCGGCTGGGGTGTGTAAGGGAGGCCCGCGCTTCCAGTATCTGCGGGTGTACTTGGGGTCCCGATTCTTCGTGAGCCTCCCGATCTGGGTGCCAGCGGGTGGTGGTTTAGCTTCAGGGGACGTTATGAGCCGTCCCTGGGTGGTTTTGACTGACTTTGGCTGGAGTTATGTGCTTTATTCTCTCTGCTTAGACGGAGCTAGCCTTCCTTGCGACTTGCTCACTCTGCGTCCAAGCCACGCCCCCGAAAACAATTCTTTTTAACTAAAAATAAATTTATATATTTTAAACACAAATACAGCAGGACATGCGCAAGATACTAACATTATATGAGTTAAACTCATGTTGGTTTCTGGGGAGGATTGCTGCTTTAATTAACGCTGTTGTGGAATCATATGTTACATGCAATTTAGGTTCATTGGACGTGCACATTGACTTTAAATACTTGGGAAATGTTTTCTTTGGATGATTCTCACTAAATTTAGCATGAAATATAGGCAAATTTCCCCTGGTTTGAGAACTTGAGTGAGAATATCACACATCTACACTGGAACCAATATAACCATAAGTAGGGAATGGTTTACGAGGTGGAAGGTCTTTGTACATGCTACAACTTCCATCTAATATTTAGGAGGCTTTAGCATGTTTCAATGGTAATCATCATGTGTTTTAATTAAAGAAGTCAGCGGAAGCCTGGATGATGGGGTCAGGGTTACTGGTTTATTACAGACAATATGTTATAGGTAGGGTGAGCAGATATTCCTTTTTTTGGACTCTGTCCTGACTTTTTCGGGTGCTGTTCCGGTTTTGCATGCGTGAAGCGCTTCTTGTGCAAATGCACGACCGACAAGCTCGGATCGCTCATGCTCATGAGCGACCAGCAAACGCCATTTGCGCATACGCACGAGCAGCCAGCAAGTGCCGATCGCGCATTTGCTGTCGGCAAGCACTCTTCTTGCATGCGCAGTTGGTGCTTGCCGTTCACGCATGCGCAGTCAGCGAGTGCCGATTGCGCTTGAGTGACATTTGTCCCGGTTTTTGACAGGACAAATATGGTCACCCTAGTAATCGTTTCATAAGACCATAATCCCAATATACCTTGCAATGGAGGTCTTTATGTTTAGAGCTAAAATCAGCCTTTTCACTAACGAAACTACATGTCACTACAAATGTCCACTGTACTCCTGTTTCACAAACATCTGATAAAATCACATGCATCTCTAGTCTCAGCAATTTCTGACGTCCCGCTCTGAAGGCCTGTAAACTGATCTTTGAAGCAAACTTGACTTACAGCTGTTAAAGCTTTTCAAAGCAAGTAATGGGATTAATAATTGTAAATAACATTTGAGCAATAACAAGAACAAAAAACTTCACAAGTTTCCAACACATTTTTATATGATATTGCATTCAGACTGCTCATATCAAAAAGGTCAGACTACAAAATCATGGTTTTCATATTAAATGATCGCATGATATAAAGTTGCCAAAAGAACGAGATTTTAAATAAAACCAAGCTCGTAGTTTTGTACATGGTAACCGCTATTCTGTTTTTCCTGCTCACATCACATTCCTGTCTCACTGAAGGAAACTACTTACAGTATGCATGTTTTGTTTAAAAAAAAAAAAAAAAAAGATCTATGATGAAAATATAAAACTTAAAGGGTTTTAGTATTCAAAAATGGAAAATAGCATTCTGCTGATGGCCGTAAAAGTGTAAATAAATTGATTTTACATGAACAATGCAAGTTTTGCAGTATCATTCTTTATGGTGTTTTCTATGGATACAAATGCAAACATGAGGATTGCAAACAAAGTAGCTAGATTTAAAGCATATGCTTCTGACTTTCTCTAAGAAGGCAACAAAGAATATATTCTATTTTCTTGTTGACCTTTTGAAAATGAATGCCATTAGAAGCATTAATTATTTGAGTTATTATTGTGTCTGCTGCCTAGGAAGACATGTAAGAGCCCTTTAGCCAGACTATGCTGGCTCTAACAGATTAAAATCACCAGTCTTCCCATCTAACATTGGAGCAAGAAACGCTTCTTCACATTAATGGAATCAGGCACTATGTTAATCAATACATTGCACCTTTTATCCATGAAGTGAATCATGAACATTGCATAGAGATCTAACCATTTCCATACTGGGTTACAACATAAATTATTTACCTATAGGAAATCTGGTAGTTGAATGTACAAAGGACAAAAACAAAAATACCAGGTCAAAATATAATATTATATAGGATTTTATAACTTTTGGGGATAACTCAATAATAGTATTTTGCATTTCTTGGACAATGTAAACATAATGCATCCATAAGAAAATGTGTAAACCATTTCATGACTAAAAACACATTTTCTCCATTTCTTGTGAGTTCCAAATGAAAACATAACATTACGGGTCACATATACTGAACAGTCTTTCAAAGCACATCTAAATATGCTACAGTATGTGATCAGGGATCATCGAACAGTTTATACAATTACATACCAGAAGATCTATTTAACTAACTTCTTTGTAACTCACTGGGGCCTATTCTCTTGGCTCTGAAGTTGTCAGTGCCAAGGCACGCGGTTTTCCATGTTCAGAAGTAGCGTAATTAAATGTGAGAAAAAAAAACCTATTCTCTATTGCAAACCACTTCTTCTAAACAGTCTATAAAAAGTGACAAACCGCACAGTGTAACAGCCAAAACGCCCGGATTGTACTTGTCTTAGAAGCGGAATGACCAGAGATGCTGCTTACTCCATCCCAAGTCTGACATATGGGTTTTGCTCACTCAGCCAAATACATATTTCAGGCACTGGATGTAATTTGCAATACCAATTTCGCCACCTTTGAGGTAGTGTGAATAAAATGCGAGTTTTTAAAAGCAGTTTGCATACCGGAGCTACGAGGATTGCAGTTGTTGTACCAAAATTCGAGTTGGAGGCTTTTTTGACAAACCGAAAGAACTGGTGGACACTCACCTACTGAAAAGAGAAGCATGGAATGTAGTTTGGTGCTAGCACAGATGGAGTGGTGATCCGAAAGCCCCCCATGTATAATCAAATTGAAATAGAACCTGTAACTCTCCTCTCTCCTGTTATTCAGGTTTTCTATCTGAAATTGAACCTGTAAATCAAAAGCAAAATTGCAGAAACTGCAGACAATTTAAAAAATGAAGAAAACAAAATGCAGAGTGATATATGTATGTAAAGTATGTATGTCTTTATTTACATAGCGCCATTAATGTACATAGCGCTTCACAGCAGTAATACACGTGACAATCATATAAATAACAAATAATACAAATAACACATAAAATTAAGAAATGTTTCAGACATAAAAGTAACATTTAGGAAAAGGAGTTCCTGCTCTGAAGAGCTTACAATCTAATTGGGGTGATGTGCACAGAAAGGAAAAAAGGCAGGAAGTCTCGGGGTTAGCCTTAGACAGGTTAAAAAAAAGAAAAGATGAACCAATGAACAAACAGTATCCTTAAATACCTGAAGCCTTAGTTTTATCATTAGGCTTTAGGTATTTTGGCTCTTCTCTCCTTTTTACACCCGACAAAGGCTAATCCTGAAATGTCGTGCTTTTTCTCCTTTTTCTACACATCTCTCCGGAATGAAACCGCTTCTAAAAAAAGCCTGTTAGGACATCGATTGGACATGCGAGACGGGCTAACGGAATAGCAAAGCGTGCCAATCCAATCGGGAAGGGCTCTTTAGAAGGGGATTGACACATTTTGGATCTACGAGAATAGGCCTCACTGTCTGCTTTCTCTGCTCTGCAGCTGACACACTGTCCTGAATAGGACAGACCTCCCCTTATATGAGTAGTAGGATGCAATTATGACTACTAGGAAAACGCAATATTTGAAACCGCGTTGTTGGATGAGCGATCAAACCTAATAGGACAAATATTCATAACACGGGCAAAAAAAACATTTCAAACAACATACATTTTTTACTTTTGTCATCAAATTGTCCTAATATTCTCAAACTTCAATTAAAATCAAGCCGATAAATAAGCCTAGTTTCCACTGACAGTCGAGGCACAGACAACAGAGTTGTCCAGAAAGGTGGCTATTGTCTGTCAGACAACAACCAAGCACTGACTTGAAGACAAACAAAAATGTAAATACTGAATACTATTTTCTCACGATCCAGGGGGAGCATGGGGGATAAAAACACACAAAAAGAAAAACTAAGTGCAGATGTACAAAATAAAAGGGAATAATCCCTGGTGAATCTTGGCTCCTATGTACAGCCTACTCACAGGAAGGTAATGGTTTTCATGCAGAAATTACAGTGGGTGGACTGTGGGCATCAGTATTGCAGAACAGCTTCTTCACTTGGGGAATACGACCTCAGCAAGAAGAAAGAGTACACACATAGCACAGAACAGATAGTACAAACAATTTATAAAACTCTTAAAAATGCACACTCACAGTGTTGCCAAATAAAAACAGCATGTAAGCTTTAATAGCTTATGTGTGACCACTGGGAGATAAATGCCGCCTCTCACCGCACCGGCTCCGATGGGAACTTCTGCTGGACCCCACGTGGGTATGTTGGAGACTCCGCTCCGTCGCCCCTCCCCGTATGTTGACGTCACTTCCGGCTCGGCTGCTGCGGTGTGTACAGGGGCTTCTTCCTCCACAGTCACGTCACGAATGGGCGGTACCACTCTACGCGTTTCGCCAATTGGTGATTCGGCTTCCTCAGGGGTGTACCTCCCCCTTCCCCAATCAATGCTTATATGCTACAATCTAATTACAATCAATTATCTAAAATACATAATACATAATCAGTAATCTAAAATCAATTATGTGTATACTCTTTCTTCTTGCTGAGGTCGTTCTCCCAAAGTGAAGAAGCTGTTCTGCAATACTGATGCCCACAGTCCACCCACTGTCATTTCTGCTTGAAAACCATTACCTTCCAGTGAGTAGGCTGTACATAGGAGCCAAGATTCACCAGGGATTATTCCCTTTTATTTTGTACATCTGCACTTAGTTTTTCTTTTTGTGTGTTTTTATCCCCCATGCTCCCCCTGGATCGTGAGAAAACAGTTCTACATTTTGGGGAAGAGTGAAGACAACCCCACCGGAGGGTAGAAGCAGGGGGGTGACACTTTAATATTGATCTTGCACTTGCTATTTATATTTTGCACTATTATCACTATGTCACAATTTAATTATTTGATTAGTAAGCACTGTTTAGGGTGTTAGCGCCTTCTATATTCACCATATTTGGCACAATAATACTGAATACTATTCAACTCTCACACTACTGCAAATTGAAAACAAACCCGTTTAATATAATATCACCAACTGCCAAACCCTTTCATGTATTGCAACAATCTCATTCACAACAAACTGTCCCAAAGTTGAAAACAAAAAACAACACACACAACATATTATTCTCAAGAAGGCCGTGAGGTAGGAATAGTTATACTGTACAATTCAAAAATAGAAATCTAGCATCCAGTTGACTCGTGAAAAAAGTTATTCAAATGTATTTACATAATTACAAGCAATTTATTAAGATTTTGGTCCCACACATGGACCTTTTTCAAGTTAGTGATACCTCTCTGTTAAATATGCCCACGAGATGGCAGGGGAAAGATGCAAGGGACAGATGACTAGAAAAATGGTGCCAAGAGCCCAAGTGCAACAACTAGGCAATTATCCTAACAGTGTTGTGCTACCTGTGATACAACAAAAGAAGAAGCCTTATTGTAACTGTACATAATATTAGTGATACAATAACTGTCCCTGTATAGGCTGGATTGGTACAGCAAATGTGCTTTCCAGTCTAGAGGAAGTTAATCTCCCTTAGAGAATCTACAGTAGCAGCAGCTGCAAACTAATTGAGTAGGTTGGACTCCTGATTGCATAGGGAGTTAAAAGTCAGGAAATGGCTTGCTCAGATAGAGACTGCTTTCCCCAGAGAAAGGGGAGAGAGAGAGAAAGTGCTCCCCAGCTAATGAAGAGGCTGGCACAATCCCTTAGACCCACTGGACAGTGGTCACAGCATCTGCTTGGACTGACTGGGTCTTAATTCCAGGAAGAACTAAGGATGTCCTATCCATATCATTGCAACTACAGAGAAGAGGGATTCACTGAACTCTCGCAGGGTCCAGAGGGAATTACCTGGAGCCCAAACAGTAACAGATCAAAAGCTAAGTGATATATTAATGTACCGAAAACTGTTCATATGAGGTGCACATGATAGGGCATGTTTTGGGCAGATAACCAGCTTAGCTGGCGGCCCCGTTAGAAAGGGCTGGAGTATGTTTATTTAGTTTTTCCTAAAGGGAATAGGTGTTATTTTTATGATTTGTTTTGACTTAAAGGAATGGTGGGCCTGTTGGTATATAATTTAACCCTGTAATTAAAACCAGTGTAGAGAAATACAATGTTTCTGGCCTTATTCTGAGACTAAAAGATACTGCAATGTGATGTGGGCATCACAATACATATCTCACTTGAATATAATACATTTAAATCATAGTAAGGAACAAAGAGCAGTGTCAATACTATGAGGTGGGAAGTGGGGCTGTAGTGTGTATTGTTTGTATTGTTGGTAGCGCAGGTGGGTGAAGGGGGTATTAGCCTTGTGATGGGTGTTTAAGCCTTGCGGGTGGGTAGCGGGAGGGGTTAACCCATTCATTACCTTAGCGGTATTAACCGCTAAGGTAATGAAGGGCTTAACTTCACCCGCAGTCCCCTCGCAAGGCCTAAACACCCACCAATGGCCAAATACCTCCTTCACCCACCCCTGCTACCCACAATAAGCCTGGCACGTGTAGTTAACCCCTTCATTGCCTTAGTGGTTAGCCGGTGCTGGTATTAATGGTTATCAGCTCCGGAGACCCCCTGCATTAATCCGAGGCAGGAAAAGGGCCTGATTTTTTCTAAGTCCCGTCTCTTGCCACTCCTCGCTGCTTCTCCCCAGCCTCTTGCCAACTTTTTGTGACGGGACGGTTTATAGAGGAATTCTCAATTTTAGAGCGGCGAGTAGCAGCGAAAAGCTGATCGGGGCTACTAGAATTCAGTAAGTTTGAAAATGTGGCGAACAACACTGAAAAGTGACTTTTTCAGTGTGCATCTGCCGGAAAAAAATTTCGGCAAATAAAAAAAGGCGGGTTGTGCTCTTTTCGCCAGCTTCTCGGGGCTTACTGAATCGCAGCAAGCATTTTTTGCGAGAAGCTGGCAAAAAGTGCCTTTTTACCACTTACTGCATGAGGCCCTTAATGTTTTGTATCAAGGAACTGGTTGCTGGTTTTTTTTTTATCACTTCAAAATAACAAAACAAAACAAAACTGAACAATGATTCAGTTGAAACCTATGGCAGATCTAAGTTAGGATAGCAGAGAAGTACCCACAAAATATCATCAGAATCGGTCAAGGCATTTGGCCTGAGGAGAGAGAACACACGAACAAAAACACAAATACACAACCGAAGGGTCACAAAGTCGAGTAGAAGTCTTCAATTCGCTCGCTCATCCTACCAGAAATCTCAAGTGATGGCAATAATATGTTTAATGGGTATTATGAAGGCGATTCCTGCATTTCCTTTCAAAATTAAAAGGCTGATACAGTACTGTCAAAAAGTTTAAAACCAGGCTCCATCCATGTAGTCCCAACCTCTTGTGAGCAGCAGAACAGAGAAACACTGAGAAGTTACCAGCCTTTAGACACAAAATACCAATAAGTGCAATAATCAATATTGTCTGACAAATTGTTTATATTTTTTTAATGTGATGTTCTGCTCAGGAGATGGGTGTCAGTATTTGGACAAAGTTTAACGCTACCGCATCACTTTGGACAATAGGAAGCCGCATCATATGATGCCATGGCTTTATATTGGCTTGGAGGACATGGGCGCTTTGAAATGCCACCATTTCATGAAGCCCAGCTAGCGAGCCAGAGCGGCTACCTGCACCCCCTACAGACCTTCGAAAGCAAGGGGTCTACGGTGCTGTGCCTGTCTCTGCAACCTATGTCTGCCGCCCTGCTTCTCCTTCAGATCCAGCGTCAAATGACGCCACAGACGTCATCAACGTGACGTTGCACAGGGTCGCATTACCATGGTAACGCAACGTCATTTGAGACACCATGTGACATCGTTCGTGATGTCGCGGCATCATTTGATGCTCGATTTTAAAGGAGAAGCAGGGTGACGGAATGGAGGAGGCCGGCACAGGTAAGTAAGTCCATTCCCATTAGGTCCGATAGGCCCGAGAGTGTGGCAAATGCAAATGGGGGAAGACATTTTTGCCGCCCCAAAATGTTGCCGCCTTAGGCCTGGGCCTAACAGACCTAATGGAAAATCTGACACTGGGAAAAAAATATTATTATTATTAATGCGCATCTAGGACCTTTGCGCCCTAGGCGACCGCCTAGGTTCGCATAATGGACGGGCCAGCCCTCACAACACATATACACATCATTTGCTGCACGTTTTTTTTATCTGTGTCTCGTCCTCTTTACTCCAGGCTAAAAGAGGCCCAAGTGTGACTGCCAGCACAACGTTGGAGATCTCATGAAAGTGTATGCTACTGTAGCAGATCTGTCTCTTCAAAAAAAACTTTGGTACTCTTTTTGCTTAGTGAGGATCCCCTTTGCTGTTACACCTCCCTTAATCTGGTAGGCAGTTTGTCCTTTCTCAGCACCACTTGGGGAGTCTGTCTGTCGGTCTGTCGGGAGTCTGTCAGGGGAGATTGACCTTGTAACATAGCTCCGCAGAGTTGTCCTCACGGCTTGGTCCTATGGTCTCTCTCCAAATTAGCACTGCAGCTCCCTCTGAAACAGGGAATGCTCTCCCAGGGTCTCTGTAGTTCTGCTTCCTCATGTTCTCCTCTCTCAACTCCCCAGCATTCACCTGGTGCCCCGACGTCTGATCCTTTGCACTGATTGGCTGTAATGTCATGTGACCCTCTCCTGGCTTCAGGGGCTTCTGGGAGTTGTAGTCATTGTCTCTTTACCAGCAACACACACTATAGAGGAATCAGCCAGGAGGCAGCATACATAGCTGATCCTATAAAGAGGGTTACATTTGATTGACATTTTAGTAGTGCCCCTCTCATGTAGGCTATCCCCATAGTTGTAAGTATAAAACCATGTCTTGGGGGAGGAGGGCCATAAAAGTGCACACCTAGAATCTAACATCCTTTCCATTTTATACGCCATATACATGGCAATGTACATACTCACACCCATTGTAGAAAACCCTCTCGTTGTCTAATTTTAAGAAATATGTTATTCCAAGGTGAATCCGTGTTACTGTAATTGCATATGAAAATAGCATTAAAATCTGTCCAATGGTACATTGAGACCTAACAAACTTTTGTACGGTAAAAAAAACATTAACTCAACAAAAGGGAAATGTATTGAATATTATATTTTCTTAAAGTAGACATAATTAAAGTTTATATGGTGTGTGACCATATTAGACACTGCTCTGCAAAGAATAAAGACGTCCCAATATTATCTTGCATGACAATAAGATTCCAGGTCACATGACCTAACATGAACTTGGGACAAACACCCAAATAAAAGTTCAACATGTTCTGATATCCCCCCCAAAAAAACAGGATATGTATAACTTGGACACACCACAAAGCTGACGCACAAATCATGGTTTGAAAATTTTATTTACAATAACATTTCTTAAAATCTCCTTGGCCACCCATGTGGAAACAGCCTTGGCAGTGAAGGGTTAAATTGAATCAGATCAGAATGCCGTTTCTCTGTAGAAGGTGAGATAAGAAAAATAAAACATGTAGAGGAAGAGGTTAATGTATATTAAAAAAAAAATCCAGGTATAATTTATCACCGTATTTTACAGCAATTTAAGTCAAGTGTGATGCTGCTCAGTTCTATATGGTAGTAACCTTTTTATTTTCTTACAGCACTTTATTATTTGTGCATTTTGAACAGGTTCGCTTCATATTTTTGTCAGAAACAGCTGATCTGAGCCTGGGAGGTCTGCCTTTTTATTTCAAATGTTACGATCCTATTTAAAAATAATCTTGCTAGTTTCTTTCTCCGATATGTACAGATTTGTCAGTGAGGATAATGAAGTCAAAGTGGAAGGAAATGAGACCATTGTAAAGCTTTCTTAGGTAATTGGCCATCTATATCTGAACAGTACCACTTGAATGTTTTTAGGGACTAAGAGCTAGACCGTTGAAATATGAAATATTCATAGGGATATTATTTACAGAGATTAGTTATACAGGTCCAAGGGTGTGTATTATTCTGAGTAGCTATTCATATATGTAGACACATAGCAGTTTCCTATAGTCAGACAAAGCTTGTATGGTCGTTGACTATTTCGTTGATTGTCAGTAGCAATTTTGGCCAGCATTCCTCTCTGAGGCAGATTTGCTTAACTTTTGGTAACCTATGAAAACTTTGTCAAACTATTTAAAGAGGGCAAGTCTTGTACCTTCTTTTTTTGTGAGTTTTATATATAATAACTCGATAAAATACTATATAATAATATCATGTATCAAAATGGTTATATGAAGACCCTAAAGGTTGCTTCCAAGCATTCTCTGTCAATTCTCTGTGATATATGTAGCACACGAAGTGCCAAGTTCACAGGTTGCCATGGTGTACATGCATTATCTGGTTAGTGTTCTTGTGGAGTTGGTACTATAGCTATTTAGACTAGTAACCCATATGAGGGAGACCCTGCGGTCCAGAGTTGCCAGCATCCAGATACCCTAGAGCAGGCCTGCACAACTCCATTCCCCGAGGGCCGCAAACAGGCCAGGTCTTCAGGATATCCCTACCTCAGCACAGCTGGCTCAATTAGTGGCTCTGTATGACTGAACTAGGGATATCATGAAGACCTGGCCTGTTTGCGGCCCTCGGGGACTGGAGTTGTGCAGGCCAGCCCTAAACTATCTTACAACACTCATGGTAAGTGGCCAGACAAGTAGCAGATTCTCAAGAATTCAGAGACATATAAGGTAATCACGGCAGTTTTTAATTAAAATACATTTTGTTACACAGGAATTGAAATAATAACAGTAATAATAATTTAAACCATTGGATTAGTGTAGAATGTAAATCTGAGCCAAATGCCCCTTAGGCTGTGTCCATAGAGCCTCAGCCCGCGCTCCTCAGCGCTGACACTCAGGCTCGCCTGCCCGGTCAGCAGCGATCCCATGGACTAGCAGGCGAGCCAGCGTGCACGATCGGAAGGCGGGGGGAAGCAGGGCAGTGATGTCGCTGGGCCAACAGCCCGCGATGCACCGATGTCAATGTCACAGCGCTGTGACATTGATGCTGCTTTGCTGTGATTGTAGGTTTTCATCCGACTGAGAACCAGGCTCTGCTGTCGGCTGAAAAACCCAACTCCTCAGCACGCCTGTGGACGCTCGTGTGAGCCCCCCCCTAAAGACATCCTCATTGAGGATGCCGGGGCTCAGCGCGGAGCGTCCGTACGGCTCAGCGCTGCCTGTTCTTCCATGGACGCAGCCTTATCCTTCACTCCTCTAACAGAGTTTTACCTTTAACTCAGCCCCAACTCCACTTTTCCAAGTCCTCTACAAAACAATAGACCTTTCAGAAAGTGAGCACTGTACCATTTATTTGGTTTCACGTGGCCAGAGCATTGACATTTAAATGATGTTATTATTATGTGTGTCCTTTGCTGTCCTGTGCTGCAGTGTCCTTAGTGCAACCTGATACAGTACGTCTTCTCTGGTCTGTGTGTAAGTCAGCAGGGGTTGCTGAGTTAGCTTGTGTAGTGTTGGATGGATCCCACCTACTGTAGCTTATCCTGTACTTAATTGCAGACCAGGTGCCGTATTAATAGGTAGTATTGTAGTTTGGTAGATTATTCCACTGCTCTGCCTCCCAGTGAACAGCCAGGAACCCAGAACCAGGACAATACTGTTGCATGAACCCATCAGCTCTGTCAGCCCTAGCAATCAATAAACTGTTTTGTTGATTGAACTATGTATGCTTCTTGTTGAAAATGTGCCCATCACTAATTCCTTATTCTTTCCTATTTAGCTAGTGCATGGATGTACTTTACTATTCCCTCACTACTTCTCTTTCCTGCAATAACTCTCCCTCTTTCTCACTATCACACAATGAATCTCATTGGCTGTTTCTTTCTTCCTGAAACTGTCTCAAGGCTGGCTTATCTATAAATATATATATATATTCATTTATATCTTAATCTTTCTCTCTTTCTCTCAATCTGTATTTAAATATAATTCTATCTATGTATGTATTAACTAATCTGACTAATGTACTTATCTTTCCCTATACCTACAGTAAGTATCTATACATTTGTCGAACTTCCTCTCTTCACTTACAGTACTAAACTATATATACGTTGCAGTCTCTTTTATAAACATTTAAGACCGGAAACACTGTATTTTCAATGCAGGGGTTTATTTACAGGTATTAAATCATATACCAACAGGCCCACCGTCCCTTTAAGATAAAACAAATTATAAAATAAACTCCTATTCCCTTTAGGGAAAGCTTTCGCCCTCACGAACTGCATGGCCAGCTTAGTGGATTCCCAAGCCAAAACATGTCCTGGCATATGCAACAAGGTAACACAGTCTCTGCATACAAAAATAAAGTGTTTTCTTTGCTTATCTGTCATCCTTTGGAGCAGATGTCCCTGCTTCAGCACGATCTCAACTCCTTTCTTCGTAGGGGAACTCAGCCCCCACTTGAGCCGTGAGAAACTCCTCTGATGGTTCCTCTGTAACCAGCTTCCGCAGCAGGGGAGCACTTCTATCTCCCCCTTCTCTGGGGAAAACAGTCTCCGTCTGGCAGCTTCCTGTGTCTTTTAAAAAACTTCCTCATTCAGACAGGCTGATTAACTCCATTAGTTAGCAGCTGCTGTTGGCATCTCTGAGGAATTAACGATCTGTGGACTGGAAAGCACACTTACTTCACTGTTGCAGCACCTAGACGACAGTGATGGTATCACATATGCCTCCCCCCAGCAAAACATTGTCCTGTGAGCGGCCCGTGCACTATTCCCGTGCACCAACCTCTTTGTCAGAGACATCTGACATCCATCTTTTCTTTTTCTTGCCTTCCAGTTGAATTGTAACGCCTGTATAACACGCACCCACAGCAGTGAGGGCGTGCCTGGAGTGTGGTAAATTGCGTTGCCGGTCCTGGTAGAGAAAGGGTTAACGTGATACTTGCTGACTTTGGGGTGCCAGAGGTCCAGATCCAAGAGCCATGGGTCAGGGGCAGGAGAAAGCAGCGTAGTGAGGTCCAAAGCAGAGTCCAGGGGGTAGCGAGGTACACGTAGTCAAACAAAGCCGAGATCAATCCAAAGGTATCCAAACAGGGGCAGGGACAAGAGCTGTAACAGATAACAGAGCTTGGCATAGACACTGCACACAGGAGTCACAGAGAAGCTATGCAGAGCAAGGAAGGAGAGGGCAGACAGGGGTTATAAGGGAAAGAGGACCAATGGCAGCAAGGGGTGGAGCGGAGGCCTGTCTGTGTGATTGCAGGGATAGGTCCAGGTAAGCAGGGAAGGAGACAGGGGTCTGTTGCAAGGTAATAGTTTGCAGCCGCTGGGGGGTGGAGCCAGCAGTGCATGAGGGCTGGTAAGATGATCAGGTGCGCGCGCCCTCTGTAAGGGTACCGTGCGTGTGCCACGGCTGCGTGCGCGAGCGTGCGGCGTGCGCCGCGGAGGAATGGCTCGGCGAGGAGGAACAGGTGAGAGACCAAGGGAGCGGGTTGCCAGGGCAGAGGGCCGCCATGGGGACTGTGGTGACGGGGACCCGCAGAGAGGTGCATGTCCCCCGATCCGTTATATGAAGATTGTTTTCTTTGCGGCAAGTACTAGGCCTTCTGTGCCTGCAGACTGGTACCTCGCTACCTCTTTATCTTGTGCCAGTTTGAGTTTAAGGTTGAAGCTCCGCTTTTGTTGTGTCTATCCTTGCAAACATTCCTGAGCATCCTGCTGTCTATTAGGTCACTCTGTGACCTTGATCTGCATATCATGAAGATTCATCTCTGTCTTTCCTTTTGTGCTCAGAGTCTCCTTTACCCTATAGAAGAGCCTTGATCTCGGACAGCTCATTGCATACACTCGCCAGTGACTGTTTGGCCTTCTATTGTGAAGACAACAACTCCGCTTTAGAGGTGATGGCTTTTGGACCTTTCTACATCAGCGTACCTTCAGTGTTGGGTTTCACACCATTTATCTTCAGTACTTCCACTTGGGTGGGATTCTTATTAACCCAAAGTGCACCCCATGACGCCTCTCTATTACAGTCAGCAGACTCGTAGGCTTGGACCTTTCTGTCTGACTCCTTAACTTACTCCGTTGGGAGTGTCGCTGGACAATCTGTGAGGTCTTTCTCATCTTGCGATCGCGGACACACTTCCGTCCCATTCATGACTGTCTCTTCACAGTGGCCGCCCTTATGGCAAGGAATCCAATTTGGATCCCATGGGCACTGCAGTATGACTGGATTCTTACTGTGCTACTCCATCGCAACTTGGCCTTCCCATTCCGTGCCTTGTGGAAAGTAGACTGTGGTACTGCAAAAGTATTGCATTCACACTTCCTGGAGCACCTCACTTGCTCAGGCGGTTCAAACTTTGTAATCTTGATTTTCAATTGTGCGGTGTCCCCAGCTCTCACTGTACCCTTGTCTTCATGGGCATTAGTTTCTGTTGGATACAGACGCTTGGGCCGGGCCAATACCTTTTTCTCCAACTTCAGCTGAGAAACCTCCTGCTGTGCAGCAGTAGAGTCCAACGTAGCGTCACACTCAGTCTTTAGAGGGAGTGTCACACTCGAGAGAGTGCCTCACCCAGGTCACGCTTTTGTTTCTCTGCCATCTTGCGGCCAGCACGCTCAGACTCCAGATCCTTCCTCAGGTCTTGAAGCTGTCCTTATGCATTTCTTTTTCCACTCAGTGCAGCTGCAGTTCAGCTTCTTTGGCATTGAGTCGCGATTCACATCTGTCAGCTGATTCAGCACAAGGCTTAAACTGGCTTCCCTTTTTTCATTTCTGGCCTGCAGCTGTCAGTACTCCTCCCGGACCTTCTCCAGCTCCAGCTGCAACCGGGCCCTCTCACCGACCGTGTGGTCCAGCAGCATGCGGGTATCTGTCATCTCGGTTTTAAATCGCAATGTCAGACAGGCCACCTGATGGACGGACACCTCCTCCCTCTCGACGAGCTGTATCTTGCGCTCAGCAATCTGCATCTGCAGTCCTTCAGTTTGATCCTGCAAGTCCCCTCTTAGGGCGTTCACCTCTTCCTGGTGCTTGCTCTGGGTATGCATCAAAGCCTCCTTCATATTTTGGAGCTCTGCAGGTTTAGTCGCTAAGATCGCCGCTGCTCCTGTTTTCCAGGCCTCTTTCTCCTTGGTATACTGACTCATGGGGATGGAGCTGCCTCTGCTTCTACAGCTCCTCCCATCATAAGAAGTGTGGTGACAAGCGAAACACGTCATTGGACGTCGAGTCTGACATCATCAGAGGTGACATCTCAGCCCCACGGAACACGGCTTGTAAACGAGTGTGATTAGACAGAGAATTCTCCTCTGTTGTTATACCCATAAGATTATTGCGCCTATACTTACAGCTTCACCGTCGGGTCCGCAGAGACCAATATACAAATAGAGGAGATATATATATATATATATATTGTGACAAACGGCTTACTCCGGGGCTCCGTCGTTTGTCCGGGACTGTTTAGAACACGGTCTTTTAGGGTAGGTTAAATGATGAGGCGTCACGTACTGTTCCTTTAAACAGGCTATGCCTGGTTTATTCAGTCCCAGGCACTGAGACTGCCACAGTGCATACAACAGAAAACAGATCAAAAACAAAAGCTGCTCACCTGAGCGATAACTTAACTTAGATATCCCTGACTCAGGGTTGGAAGTGGCTTTTCCACTTCCAACAACAAAACACGGTACTTTTGCAGTCTTACACAAATGAACAGAAAGATTGAACCTGTTTGGGGAAGAGGCTTCTCCCCTCTGTAGTTCAGCAGCCTTCCAGCCTCCTGGCTCTTGTGGGGAGACCAGAGCAAACAGGAAATCAGTCTTTCATACCTGATTCCTAATTAGCATGACAGGTGACAGAAATCAGGCAGCAGACAAACTCTGGTCTGGATCTCTCATCCCTCAGTTCCAGCGCTTGCCAAACTGTGGGATGGAGTGTATGTATTATAAGGCTGCACTCCCAGACCAAACAGGATAGAAACTGTCTAGTATCCTGGGAGCCCTATATACGGAATTTATTACCATCCCCTGGTTTCTGTCACATATCCTCCCCCCCAGCTCAGACCTCGAGGGATGAGCGACCATGGATATTAGGGAGTGCATCCTTGACAACCCGTCAGCATTGCCATGTTTGTGCCCTGACCTGTGTTCCACAGAAAATTTAAAGGGTTGTAGGCTTAGGAACCACCTGGTCACTCTAGCATTCTTTTCCCTGTTTTGACACATCCAGGTAAGGGGTGCATGATCTGTGACCAACCGGAATTTTCTCCCCAACAGGTAGTATTTGAGCGTCTCTACAGCCCACTTTATTGCGAGACACTCTTTCTCTACTATGGAGTAATTTTTCTCCTGGGGATTTAGTTTCCTACTTAAATAAAGGATGGGGTGCTCCTCACCTTGAGACTCCTGGGAGAGTACCGCCCCCAGCCCTACCTCAGATGCGTCGGTTTGGACTACGAACTCTTTGGAGAAGTCAGGTGTGACCAACACTGGTTGGGCACAGAGAGCTTCTTTCAGGCTTCTAAAGGCCTGTTCGGTTTCGGGGGACCACTTTACCATTAGCGGTCCTCTTGCTTTTGTGAGGTCAGTTAGTGGGGTTGCCTTAGTTGCAAAATTGGGAATAAACCTTCTATAGTACCCAATTAACCCCAAAAAGGTCCTTACTTGTTTTTTTGTAACTGGCCTTGGCCAATTTTGTATCGCCTCCACTTTGAGTGTTTGGGGTTTGAGTAAACCTCTGCCAATAGAATATCCCAGATACTTGGCCTCCTCCAGACCAATAGTGCATTTAGCGGGGTTAGCAGTTAGTCCAGCAGACCGGACTGCGTCAAGCACAGCTTGGACCTTTGGAAGGTGGGATTGCCAATCTTCACTATGGATTACCACATCATCCAGGTAGGCGGCAGCATACCGAGCATGTGGTTTTAAAATTTTATCCATCATTCTTTGGAATGTGGCGGGAGCTCCATGTAAGCCAAAAGGCAACACCTTATACTGAAAGAGGCCGTCTGGGGTTGAGAAGGCTGTCTTTTCTTTTGCCCTTTCTGTGAGGGGAACCTGCCAGTACCCTTTTGTTAGGTCTAAGGTTGTGAGATATCGGGCTTTGCCCAGTCTCTCTACAAGTTCATCTACCCTGGGCATAGGATAAGTATCAAATTTTGACACCGCGTTTAGTTTCCGGTAGTCATTACAAAACCTTGTTGTACCATCTGGCTTTGGGACTAAGACTATAGGGCTGTTCCACCCACTTTGGGATTCCTCAATTACACCTAGTTTTAGCATTTTTTTAACCTCTAAACTTATAGCCTTTCTTTTGGCCTCTGGGATTCGGTACGGTTTAAGGTTAACTCGGACCCCCGGTTCAGAGACTAGGTCATGTTCAATTACGCTAGTTCTACCTGGCCGTATAGAGAAGATTTCTTTGTTTCTTCTCACTAAATTCTGAACCTCTCGTTTCTGATGAACAGACCGGGTTTCAGCTATGCTAACCTCTGGGTCAGTTTCTTGATTCTCTGACGGACCTGGGGGTACTAGGGTTAACAAGACTTCTCTATCTTTCCAGGGCTTGAGTAGGTTTATATGGTAAATTTGCTCAGGTTTCCTCCTACCTGGCTGTCTTACCTTATAATTTACTTCTCCCACTCTTTCCAAGACCTCATATGGCCCATGCCATTTAGCAAGGAATTTACTCTCCACGGTGGGAACCAGAACTAGTACCCTATCACCTAGAAAAAAAATTCTGACCCTAGCACCCTTATTATACGTATTCCTCTGTGCTTCTTGAGCTTTCTCCATGTGTTCCCTCACTATGGGTAGGACTGCAGCAATGCGGTCCTGCATCTGGGCAACATGCTCTATTACACTTCTGTAAGGGGTAACCTCGTGTTCCCAAGTCTCTTTGGCTATATCCAGTAAGCCCCTTGGGTGTCGGCCATACAATAGTTCAAACGGGGAGAAGCCTGTGGATGATTGGGGAACTTCCCTAATGGCAAATAACAGGTACGGTAACAAACAATCCCAGTTTTTCCCATCTTTATCAACCGCCCGCCGTAACATGCTCTTTAAGGTTTTATTGAACCTTTCCACTAAACCATCTGTTTGTGGATGATAGACTGAGGTTCTGAGATGCTTGATTTTTAGGAGTTTACATAGCTCTTTTGTTACTTGGGACATAAATGGTGTTCCCTGGTCAGATAGAATCTCTTTAGGAATCCCGACCCGGGAAAACAGAACTACTAACTCTTTTGCTATGTTTTTAGCTGAGGTGCTACGTAGGGGAACTGCCTCCGGATATCGGGTGGCATAATCTAATATTACCAATATATGCTGATGTCCCCTAGCAGACTTTATTAGGGGTCCTACTAGATCCATAGCAATCCGGTCAAATGGTACCTCTATTATGGGAAGGGGTACCAATGGGCTGCGGTACGCCTTGAACGGGGCGGTGATCTGACATTCTGGGCATGAGGAACAATAATTCGTAATTTCTGCCAGAACCCCAGGCCAATAGAAGCTTCGGAGAACCTTTTCTTTTGTCTTTTCCACCCCTAGGTGTCCCCCCAATGGATGACTATGTGCGAGGTGTAATACTACGTTACGGAATGTCCGTGGTACCAACAATTGTTTAGTTGTAACTGATTTCCTTTTATCAACCCGATATACTAGGTCGTTCTCTACCTTGAAGTAGGGGTAAGCAAGTGACCTATCTGGTTGGCCAGGAGTACTATTCTGGTCCCGTATATTTCCCCTTGCTACCGCTAATGTGGGGTCCTCCCACTGGGCCTTCTTAAAACTCCCAGGACTGACCTCTAGGTCAGCGAGGGTCTTATCCGGTTCTGGGGTGGTAAGTGTCTGCTCAACATCTTGATTTGGGGTATTCCCTACCAAAGTAGTGATGGGGAAGGGAATTTTACAGCACTCCTCCTTTTCCCCCTTCTTATTTGGGCCCTCGTCAACCTCCATTTCTGAAAAAGGGAAAGGATTTGTTTCTTCTAATACTTCGTTATGATCCGCTATTGAACTCTGGGCGCTATTCTGAGCGGGGGACCACATTTTTAGAAAATGGGGAAAGTCGGTCCCTATTAACACATCATGTGCCAGTTTGGGTACAATACCCACCTTGAAATCTAAAGAACCAAACTCTGTTTGAAAAAAAACATCAACAGTGGAATATTCATGATTATCCCCATGTATACAACAAATTGCCACTCTTTGTGAACTGTTTCCCTGTTTCTTCTTAATGGGCAAGAGGTATTCGGACACTAGTGTGACCATGCTCCCAGAGTCAAGAAGTGCCCGAACCCTCTTACCATTAACCTTTACAAATGCCCACAGATGGTTATTCAAGGGGTCCTCTGGGCTAGGGCCCATACATTGGGACAACAGCGAATAAGGTTCCACGCTGTTGCATTGCATGGGCTCATCATTTAGTGGGCAGATTTTTGCTGTGTGGCCCCTCTCATGACAATTTACACATTTAGGTACATAGTCTGTGTCCCACTTAGAGCCTTTTCCCGGCTCCCCATGTTGGCTATTGCCCTTAGTGTGCGAACCACTGTTGCTGGTGCTGCGTGAAGGTGGTCGCCGCTCTTCAGCGCCCCTTAACCCCGGTACCCTTTTACCGTCTCTGGAAGAGTCCTGGAACCTCGGGTAGTGGGGTTGCTCCACGACTGTGGGTTGCGGGTGCTCTTCTGCTGCATTGTACCTTTCTACGAGGGCCACAAGCTCATCCGCATTGTGGGGGTCACTCCGACTGACCCAACGGCGTAAGGCAGAGGGAAGTTTCCTCAAGAACTGGTCCATGACCAACCGTTCCACGATGTGGCTGGCTGAGTTGATCTCGGGTTGTAGCCACTTCCGGGCGAGGTGGATGAGGTCATACATCTGGCTTCGGGTGGCTTTATCCATCGTGAAGGACCATGCGTGAAACCTTTGGTCGCGAACAGCCGTGGTTACGCCGAGACGTAATTTTGCATAGACGTTAGCTTCGGCTGGCTCTAGATCAAAGTAAGCCTTCTGGGGTTCGCCGCTTAGGAAGGGTGCGATTAGACCAGCCCACTCAGCTTCTGGCCATCCCTCTCTCTGTGCCGTGCGTTCAAACGTGAGAAGATAGGCTTCCACATCATCCGAGGGTCCCATCTTCTGAAGGTAGTGGCTTGCCCTGGTCATTTTCGGAACTGGGGCTGCCGCTGCCAGTGGAAGGTTACTGATAGTCCCCCTCAGGATCTCGAGTTCCTGCTGTAAGCCCTGAGCGAACCGCTGTTGCTCCTCTCTCAGCAAGCGGTTTGTCTCTTGCTGGTTTGCATTCGCGTTTTGCAGGGCTTCATTCGTCTGTTGCTGGTTTGCATTCGCCTGTTGCTGGTTTGCATTCGCCTGTTGCTGGTTTGCATTAATCTCTTGCTGGGCTATTAGCAGCTGTTGCTGGGCTGCATTCGTCTGCTGCTGGTTTGCATTAGTTTCTTGCTGGGCTATTAACAGCTGTTGCTGGGTTTCATTCGCGTCTTTCTGGGCAGCGACATTGCGTACCAGCGCACCCACCACGTCTTCCATCTTGTTTGCAGAGGATGAAAAAAACTTTTTTTTTTTTTTTTTTTTTCTTTCAAAGTTCTTCAACCCGCAGACCCCCTAGTGCTCTGCCCGCATTCTCCACCATATGTGACAAACGGCTTACTCCGGGGCTCCGTCGTTTGTCCGGGACTGTTTAGAACACGGTCTTTTAGGGTAGGTTAAATGATGAGGCGTCACGTACTGTTCCTTTAAACAGGCTATGCCTGGTTTATTCAGTCCCAGGCACTGAGACTGCCACAGTGCATACAACAGAAAACAGATCAAAAACAAAAGCTGCTCACCTGAGCGATAACTTAACTTAGATATCCCTGACTCAGGGTTGGAAGTGGCTTTTCCACTTCCAACAACAAAACACGGTACTTTTGCAGTCTTACACAAATGAACAGAAAGATTGAACCTGTTTGGGGAAGAGGCTTCTCCCCTCTGTAGTTCAGCAGCCTTCCAGCCTCCTGGCTCTTGTGGGGAGACCAGAGCAAACAGGAAATCAGTCTTTCATACCTGATTCCTAATTAGCATGACAGGTGACAGAAATCAGGCAGCAGACAAACTCTGGTCTGGATCTCTCATCCCTCAGTTCCAGCGCTTGCCAAACTGTGGGATGGAGTGTATGTATTATAAGGCTGCACTCCCAGACCAAACAGGATAGAAACTGTCTAGTATCCTGGGAGCCCTATATACGGAATTTATTACCATCCCATGGTTTCTGTCACAATATATATATATATATATGAACCCCTGATGCATTTGGCCCTCTGAGACTAAGAGTATTAACTCTAAGACTAACATCTTGTTTGGGGTCCGCCGAGACCTGGGTTCTTATATTGCTGAAGTATATATTTTTTCAAAACAGTAAATGTGAAAATCACACTACAGCAATAAGACAACTATATACTGTATATATATTCATATAACTTTGTATGATATATCATTTTGGTCAAGTGAAATTACTATGTATATGCCCACTAGACAATGACACCTATGAATACATTGTAACAAAGAGTATATACAAAGGATACCATTCACCAAAGTATACACTAAAATACTATGTACAGCAATTATATCTTTGCATTCTGAATGGTCATAGGTAATATCCTTGTAACCAATCCATCTTAAACACATTATCTTCAGACAGCATAGACATTATAGACGCTATCCTTTGGAATTTAATAAAGTGCATATAACGAGTATATAATATACGTGATATAAAGTCTACACATATAGCCATTTGTATATATACAGTATACTCTTCATATAAGGATACACGTACCTTATCCAGAGATGTCGGAGTAGACATAAGTAATTATACCTTAGACACACATATGAATGTGCTAACAAGTCTAAATAACAGTACACAGAGTTTCATGTCTACAACACTCCTATAGGGATTTTAAACAATATACACTGTAACTATAAGCTCAGAGTCACTAATAACTTGATGTAATAAAATGTTATTGTTTTCATTTTAAACCTTGGTTTCTGATTCAGAATCAATAGATATCCATTTGCATATTATTGGATTATGCTAGGACAATCTGTCCAAATAAATACCCAATAAAGAAACATAGAGTGCAACCAGTGGAGGATTCTTTCGGATCTTCTTTGATGACACCCTATTTTCCATGCATTCATCCTCATAAATCCTCCATGTTACCTACCTAAAAGAAGAATAGAAGGATGAGCGGTTTTTATTATCAACAGTCCTGTTTCTGTCTAGCAAGTTTGTTAGTTACAGACATAATTTACACTATATTACAAAGGAAGTATGTATCAAAGCAATTTTAAATAGAGACACACAGGTATTTTCATGTTTAATTTATTAGCCTCTTTATATAAAGGTAGTTTGCACATTGTAGATTAGATAACAATTTTTGGACATGTCAATAGGAGGAGTGCATGTGTTGATAAGGAGTCATCTGGCATTCATATAACATATAATCAAGATCTGCATGTAAGTCATGTTATTCTGCTTCTATTTAAAGAACATAGCTCATTAGAGCTGCACTGGTTTGTTTATATTGCTTTTTATATCGCTTAAATATATTTGTTACTAAGTCTTCATTGACACATTTTGGCTTTAAATGTATTTATTTATTCTTTGCTTGCGCTGAGTACATAGTATCGACACCTGTGACCATATTAGCAGTTCCGTGTCTCAGCGCTGGCTCTTTCATGCAGTCTTTCTCATTGGCTGAAGGGGATATTTAATGCACGTGCCAACCTCTAACGTGACCCACTGACAAAGCACCCAGTTGCGAAACGCGTTGAGGTCACATGAGGCTGTTCCAGTGCGCACACCCATTGGCTGGGACAGAGACTGGGAAGCTCAAGCGGTGAAAAACTACTACCGAGTGAAGGTGCAGTCTGGACATTTACACCAGCCCCATCCTTGGCCTCCCACTACATCAGCTTTTACGATTAGCATCTGTCCCCCACTCTGTGGTCTTTTATTTCTAGTCTTTGCATCACATTGCAATTGACTTAGTGTGTTTACATCACTTTATGTATGTTATATGTAGTTATTTAACGTAGTTCCCTTTCTTCTCATTGTGTTATATGTGTGTTTAATTAATTCTGTTTGTTTATAGGTTTAGTTTGTCATTTTTTGTGAGTTTTCTTAGGCCTTGTTATGTCATATGTTGGTTATATTAACCTGTTGGTTATATTAACCTGTTAGGTTCGTGGGACCTGTATTAAATGTTTACTTTGTACTGACCCCCGGTGCGCTGTGTGCATATTTTTATCTATTTAAAGAACCCCAAACTGTTCAGGGCTTTTATCTTTTTACCATTGCAATTAAGAGAAGCATAGGGAATTGAATTTAAAAGCATGTTAAAGTTGTAAGATGGTACCTTTACATTGTAGTTAAGCTTGTATTTTTACTCAACAAAACTGAAGAAAACAATCCTAATGTGGTCTGCTGAAGCAATGTGCATAACATAAGCCGTGCCCAGGTTGGAGCTGAGTGTGCGTGCGTTCTCATGCTCAGCGCGATCATACACATTGCGACAATATTTTAAGCTGAGTGCGTGCACGTACGCACGTACCCATGAGCGTTCCAAGCACAGCTGCTTACCGAGACAAATTCTTTTTAATTTGTCGCGCTTGCCCTGGTCACATGCACGGTTCAGCCAATGAGGGAAAACCACTCACGTGCCGTCAAGGGCATGCCCCCGGCACGCCCCTCCCCCCCCCACAACTACACTGGACACTAAACGCCCCTGCTTTCACGGCACGGCACTCGAGCAAGAGCTCGCTCGCTCTCAGCCTGGACAAGGCCTTAGGGTGTAATGTCCACACTTCGCGGTGATCATAGGGACGGCGGCAACTGGGAGGGCAACTCCCTTTCTTCCCCCTACATTCCGTCTATTAATCAGCCTTTGTACTACGCTTTTACAGTATTAGATAGGGATATGTTAGATAGGGTTATTAACACAGGTCTTCTCCCACCTTGTATACTGTATATGCGCTAACCTTGAATAATTTTTTAAGATATGGTCTGTATACACTTAGATTACATTACCTCGTCTCTGCCTTATCCTAGTTAAGCGAAGCCCTTAATTCCCAACTATTCGGGAGAGATATGATACTGGGAGTTTACGTATGTGGGGTCTCTAGAAGTGTCCTTATTGATTTTTCATGTAATTTTAGTTGACTAAATGTTTTAATGCAGTTGCTTAGTGATTTTGGCCACATACATTTCATTGTTTAGGATCGGTGTGTGCTGTATGCAGGACATTCTCTGTGCTCTCTTGGACATATTTGGTCATCTTTAATACTAAGGGCAATTGTACAATTTGGTTATAATCTTATAAATGTTACAAATATGTATTAGCTGAGTGCATCTTACTAAACATTCTAAATTATACACTGGAGGTACACTATGGGGCCTTTTAAGGTAGTATCTATGCAACATTGAATGTGTTTCCATGTTCATATCAAACAGTATGAATTTTGTATAAAAAAAAAAACATATTCAGTAAGATATATTGCTTGGTAAATACCGTTTTGTATAAAAATGACATACCGCACAAGTTGGAATTTGCTTTTCAAGCAATATGCCCATGCGACTTCACTCCAGTCTGGAAGAGCTGTGCAAAAAGAAACTGCAACTCCCTGCACAGCTCTAAAAGGCGATTGCGTTGTTTTTATTTTATTAGCATAGTATTGAAGCAGGGGGTTTCCGGAGCTGAACCGCATTCGTTTCAGGCCCAGTGACCCCCTGCTTCCAGAGGCCTGTGTCGGTATCGGGTGCAGTTATCTCTGGCAAGTTTAAATCTCCCGCGTCACGGCCCACGTTACATGAGAGAATTAAACTTGCAGGAGATACGGATATTTGTAGTGCCATACTGGGGCCTGTAACTCTGGAAACAGGGGGACCCCAGAACTGAAATGAATGGTTCAGGCACTCCCCTGTTTCAATACAATGTCATTAAAATTAAAATTAAAACAGAACTTCCTTACCTTAGCGACTGTGCTAAGGTAATGAAGGAGTTAAATAGCCGTAACTGGTTTGTTGGTGTTAGAGGGGGTGGGTGAAGGTTATAGTTGCCCCGGGGTGTTTTTGACCATTCAAATAAACAATACAATGCAATAAAATACAATACAAAATACAATAATATGAAAAATACAGTAGCCATTTAATCCATTAATTATCATTGTGGTTATCTATGCCCTCAACAGGGAATACAAAGTCACATTGGCAACCAATGGCAACCCTGCTACCCACCCCTTCTTCCCCCAAACTCCCCCCCCCCCCCAACACATACAGAAAAAGAGCAAAATCCCTATTATCCATATCTGGACAAGAGCGCATTTGACCATTAAATATTAACCAATATCCAGCCAATATATAGAAAATAAAAGTAGTACTTACCCCTGCCAGGATGAAGGACACCCTCATTTTCCTCTTCCTTGGCACCAACATTTAACAAAAAACATAAGCTACTGGGCAGTAATCGCCTTAGCGGGTAGTAACCGTTATGGTAATGAAGGAGTAAACCCTCTGGCTTCCCATCTGGGAGGCCTAACCACCCTTCCCTGGGCAACTACCCACATCCCCCACCCCCTTTACCCCCATCACCACACACAAATGGGCAAAGGCCCTAGTAGCCAAATATGGCTAATAGTGATATTGCCCATTTGTGATTGTAAAAAATAATACTGTAATACAGTATTTAAAAAAATATTACAAGACATTAAAAAATAAACATTAGAAATAAACCCATTGATCATCACTGTGGGTTCCTATGCTAGCAACAGGTCACAGATATCGACATTGGCACTGTTGCAGGGTACATGCAACTACACACGTGGGTTTTCTTGACAAGGCTGTTTTATTTAGCCTTAAAGATATACAGCACACAAAACAAAAATAGCTTTCCATCAGCAAAAACGAAAATGGCTTTTTCTTCAGCAAACCATACCAAACAGTTTCTCTTTAGCAGACAGTTTATATATAAGGCAGCTACCCTTTTTCTATGCAGGGGACAGACAGTTCACAATACAACTACTTTGCTACTCAGACCTTGTTTTCAGGAATCTCTTTACTTCTTATACCTCTCTCATCAACAGCCAGCCTCAATGTGTCTACAGACTGGGTTTTAACACACCTTGATTAGGCAGCTTAATTGTCCTAAGGTTCCCAGCTGAAGTTAACCTAGTCAGTGCTGCACTGCAGACTAGACATAGGTTTTCCAGGTATATAACTGGTGGCTTTTATTTACCCTGTCACAGGCACCCAGTGGGCAACCTAAAAAAAATGACAAAAAAAAACAAACAGTAAAAAAAAGCCAAAAAAGTAATTGATTGCCGGTGTGGTTATCTATGCCCTTGATGGCATAGATAATATTGGCAGTAGAATCGGTGGATTGGTCAGCGCACGGGTTTTGCTCACAGAATGAAAAGAGAAGATAAGGGACACGTGATTAGTGTTTAACCAGACAAAACATTAACCAATAATACAGTGTGGTTTTTCTAAAATGAATAATAAAATGCTTCAATAAAAATTCCTTGAATGAAATAAAAGACTTGGCTAAAAGCCTGAATTTGAAGCTTGGATTGAAAAGCCTTGATAAAAAAACTACTTCATAGATTTTAAATGTTTCTAAAATGGAGTTCTGTGGTTGAAGGTGGGATGAGGGATGTAAAATAAAAAATGCAGGGACGGTGGGGGCGGGTGGTTAGCGCGCTCTTGCGCAGCCTGCTGTCTAACAGGGATGGTGATGCTGCTTTGGCAGTATTATTGTCAGAGTCTTATGCAGCCTGCTGTCTGACAGAGACAGTGATGCTGATTTAGCAGTATTTGCTATATCTGAGTGTTACCAGAAGCCGTGGCTTCCTCCTCCTTCTGCTGGAGGTGGTATGCAATGCTGGTTAATAAAACAAAGTGTCTGGTGAGGGGGTGACTTCCTACTCCTCCTTATGGAGGTGGTATGTAAGTGACTTCTCTCCCGGGTGCCCGATACAGAGAAAGAAAGGGCCAAAACTGGTGAGTGGGTGAAAATAAGTTTATTAAGTGCATAAAAACAGCAAACAGGAAAAAACACTTACGATACAGCTTGGGCAGCAGCCCAGCTTCAGCCCGATCGTCCGATGGCGCTCCTCCGACCGGTGTATCCCCCGTGATCGCGTCCGATGGCGGGAACCGGAAGGGGAAGGCTTACCGGATGTCAACAGGCTGGCTGGGTCCTTCAGGTAATGGGCTCCGGCAGGGAACTACGCGTTTCGCAATGATGCTTCGTCAGGTTCCTGCCGGATGCCCTGGATCTTCCCTTTTTATAGGTTAAAAAGCTGGTTGATTGGTTGATTACAATCAATTAATGTTCCATACAATTACGGTATTAAAACAGCTTATTCATCAATTGTGGGAGTTGCTTATTTTATACATTGACCTTTAAAGGGCGATTAGAGGGAAAAAGGATGAAAGCAATGTGGATGCAAAGTTTATACAGTCTTTAAAATGAGTCAAACAGTTAATTGTGCACACATGGTATCACTCATTCATATTGGGTTGCCTGGAGCTTGATTGTCTCACATGTGAGTATGCAATTTAGTACTCAAGATAATATACATACATCTTTATACAAGTTCCTTAAAATGGGTGCTGTAACATAATTGTGTTGCACTAAAGCCTTGTACTTGAATCCCCATGTAGGTATACATAGCTCTATACTTTGCTAGAAGATGGTTGGATGGTTAAAGGGATATGTTGTGTGTTAAAAAATATATAAAATATAAAATATAATATATAATATAATGGGAATTTGGATGGAGAAATTTGGCAGAGTTCATGCGTGGTAATTGAGTTACTTCACACGTCTCTTCATTTATGCTTTGAATTGGAAAATGCTTCATAGCGTTATAAAAATATGAAATAGTAGAATAAAAAAGTTATAAAAGATATATATATTAGAAAATATATATTATAAAAATAAGGATTTATGACAATAAAACATATGATATCAGAATTTTATGTTTTCCCTCGCGGTTCGATAGAAAACATTGTGAATTGCAGTGATGTCTTTATGGTGTATAAGTTTGTATTTCAGTCATTAAAGACTTTAAATACCTGAGTGTTCTTGTGTGTGCTGTGTCGGGGAGTCGATTCCAGGGTCATAGTTCCTAGTCACTCTATATCTGTGTGCTTAGTGTGTTAGGCTACACAGACGCTGATATTAAATGCATGCTTGCTGGTACAATGAGAGGTAAGTTGGCACAAGTATTGGTGGATCTTCACAGTTGCGCCGGTACTAGTGCAAGGGGGGGGGGGAGAAAAGAGGGGATGCAGGGTGAAGATAGAAGGAGAGAAGAGAAATAAGATATGGAAAAGGGAGGAGAAGAGGAAGGAGAAAAAGGGAGAGGGGGAAGAAGGGAAAGGCGGAGGAAAAGGAGAGAAGAGAAAACATGATTAGTACAGTATATCTTGAATGGAATGCAATCTTTACTCTAGGAAAGCCCCAATATCTATATCAATGTTAAGTCCTAGGGGTGCTAGCGTTTTCAATTTGTAGATCCATAGAGTTTCCTTTTTGGCTAGTTTGGTTAGTCTATCGCCCCCTCGCCAGAGGGGTGGGATCTGTTCTATGGCTCTATAGGTGAGGCCGGAGGGGTCTCCTTGGTGTTTTATTGAAAAATGTTTGGACACGCTGTGGGTCATTAGCTGCCGTCGAATGTTCCCAATATGTTCTAATATGCGAACCTTTAAGGGTCGGCTGGTACGGCCGACATACTGTAGTCCACAGGGGCAGTTTAATAGATAAACTACGTGATCGCTCTTGCAGTTGATGAACTGTGCAGTTTTAAATTGTTCACCTGTTACTTTAGATGAGAAGTTTATTTTATCGCTGGAGCCCTGTTTGCAAGCTTTGCAGGTGCTGCACTTGAAAAAACCTTTTGCTGTTGATAGCCAATTGCTCTCCTTCTTTGTGTTGTCTGTTCTAAACAGACTTGGTGCTAGCTTGGTTTTTATATTGTCAGCTCGTTTAAAAATGACCCTTGGTCTTTCTGGGAGGTAATTTTTTAGAGTGTCATCCCCTAGTAGAAGGTGCCAGTGTTTGTTTAGTATTTGTTGAATTTTGTCCGAATCCTGGCTGTATTGAGTTAAGAATGGAGCATTGAAGTCTTCTCTTTGTTGTTTGTGGGATGGTTTGAGAATGTCAGTTCTTTGCAGGAGGCCTGTCTTATTAATGGATTCTTCTAGTGTATTTTTATTGTACCCTTTATTGATAAACCTATCCTTTAGGATACCTGCTTGTTCTCTAAAGACGTTACTGTCACTGCAATTTCGCCTAATTCGGCGGAATTGGCCTGGGGGTATGTTGGATAGCCACTTTCTGTGGTGGCAGCTTGTTTTTAGTAGGTAGTTATTGCAATCTACTTTTTTAAAGAATGTTTTGGTTTTGAGTGTGTTATTCTCAACATAGATGGTGAGATCTAAGAAGTCTACTGAGACTTGGTTTGTGCAAGCTGTGAATTTTAAATTTAAATCGTTGGTGTTGATATATTCCAGAAAACGTTTCAGATCTACTTCGCTTCCTTTCCAGATGAAGAAGATGTCATCGATATATCTTCACCATAGCGCTAGATCTGCGCTGAATTCATGTGGGGACCAAATACTGTCTTGTTCCCAGATGTCCATAAAAAGATTAGCGTAGCTGGGTGCAAATTTTGTACCCATTGCCGTGCCGCATTTTTGGAGGAAATGTTTCCCATCGAAGTTAAAAAGGTTATGTTTTAAAATAAAGTTAATACTTTCTAAGATAAATAACATAAATGTTTTTTTGTTCTATGTGCATGTTTGGGTCGTTGCTGAGTGTCCTATCTATAGCTGAGATGCCGTCTTCGTGATTGATGGATTGATGGATGTATATAAGGATGTCACATCACATAATATTGGCAAAGAGTGGGCATCGTAAAAAACATACAATAATGAAATTCAATCAAAGTGTTTATTACCCTTGCTAGGATGAAGGCTCATCCTCCTCATACAACTGCGGCACCAACAACTCTTGACACATGAACCAATTATCCTCATCTTGAAGTACAGCATGATGTGCAGAAGTCCACTATCCTCAGTTGCTTGAAGAGGAGTCACTGGGGAGTAGATCTTCATTCTTTTCTTCTTTCTTTTCTTCTTATCTGCATTCTTTTCTTAAACAGGTCCAGGAGATGTTGACTCGCCATCTTTTTCCTAGCAAATGAGATGCGACAGGCCTTATATAAGGCCTGTGATGTCACATTTGACAAACCCATGGTACATCCACCAATCAGATTGGTGGATGTACCATGTGTCTAGGCATCAGGTTTAACAGACAATGACTTCTCTACCAAACTTGATGAAATCACATGGTATATCTACCAATCCAATTGGTGGATGTACCATGTGAGGCCTTCCCTTTTTGGAGTGATGTGATGTCCCCGTAAAAGGAGGGATGCCATCCAATAAGGGATATGCTTCCTTCCCTTTAAGGTGGCATCACATTAACCAGAAAATGGAAGCCATCACATGGTAAATCCACCAATCAGATTGGTGTATTTACCATGTGACATCACAGGCCTTATATAAGGTCTATCACATCTCATTTGACAGGAAGAAGATGGACAGTCTACATCTCCTGGACCTGTTTGAGAAAAAAGAAGAGAAGAAAGAAGAGAAGAAGGTCTACTCATCGGTGACTCTTCAAGCAACTGAGGATCATGGACTTCTGTGCATCATGCTGTTCTTCAAGCTGAAGATCATTGCTTCGTGAGTCAAGAGTTGTTGGTGCCGCAGTTGGAAGAGGAGGATGAAAGCCTTCATCCCAGCAAGGCTAAGAACCACATTTATTGTATTTTATTTCATTGTGACTTGGACAGTGCATTTAACAAATGTTAAGTCACTAATCGAAGCTACCGGAATAGGCCCCTATAACTGCTTTCTATTTCACTAAATATTCAATATCAGCTGTGAGATTTTTGTTGCTTGTGAAAAGCAACAAATGAGGCACAAAACGCATTGACCATCATAATCTTTGTACATACATTTTTAATGGTGATGTTATATTTTGAACTATCTACCTGGTTTCTGTATCAGAATAAATCAATGGTAGGCTACATTTTGTTTATTGATGCAAAACAAGTTCTGGTGAGTAAAAAGTGACAACAACCTTCCACCGTACTGTGTACAGCAAATAGAAATACCACTTGTGGGTACATTTGCATGTCTCAGACAGGTCTGCAACCCTGTTTTTCCCCATGATATTTTAGCATATAATGCTTCCACTGCAGCCAGGGATTCTGGGTAATGACATGCAAATGAGTATTCAAAGTGTGTCCCCTTTTGCTTCTTGTCCTGGAATTTAAAAGCATCTTGATTTTGATTAGTTATTACTTTTTGTGTGTCTGTATATTGAAAGAGAGCTGCCTAAACCCGACGGGTTCTCTTAGAAGTTGGAAAAGGATCAAAAATAAAGAAAACATCCGGAAAACAGACATTCTGTTTTTTTGGGTTCCTATTGAAATGATAAAATATTCTTAATTTTACTAGAATTTTGTGAGCTAAGCAAGACTGACTTTTTAGAAAATCAAGGTAAATAGAGGTTTATTATCAGCTAAGCTAAGGACCTCAGCTGATGTATATTTAGACCAGTGGTGGTATTTCCCGGCATTGTGACTGGATTAATTGTTTCTTGGTCAAATGTGATTAGAACTCCTCAATGTAATGGGAAATAAAATGGTTATAGTGATCTAAAATAATTACAGAGCAAGTATCAGCATTTCTGATGAGTAAGCAATGGTGATATGTCTGAAGAAGAAAAAAAAAAAAGTTCTCACCGGCAATGTACAGAGTTGGAATGCATGAACTTTTATACCTGAAACATAAAACCCTGGAGGTACCATAGAAGAGACAGTATATATTTTCATATTTTCTCAGATCCTGGGTCCTGGGAAATCAGGGTGAGCAATTCTAAGAGAAGTTTAATCTGTTTTTTTTGTAAATGTTCTAAAGATTGTGCAATTTTAAGGTCTAAAAATCCCTAATTGACCTTTTTTTTAATTCACTTTCAATATCTATAATGGCAAGTAGTATGTTCAAGATTGTATCTTTCCTAGGAATGTATAACATGTGTAGCCCAAGGGGAAAATAAGAAAGGCTAAGGACTACATGAACCCCCATAGTATATCATCTACAAAATTATAATGTGAAATATATGTAACCCCCCTCTGTGGGTTTACTTGAGTAATACAAGGGGTTAATGGTGAGTGGTAGATACTAAGCTGCACCCTGTGGTGACACAGAGGTACTGTGTCACAGGGGGTATAAAAAAGGAGAGAGAGAGTTCCAGAAGCTAGGTTCCAGCAAGGCAGGAGGAGAGGAGCCTTGGGAGTAGTAGGGTGCATGTTCCCACAGTTATAGAATAGTTCTGCCCCCCCCCCTTTTTTATTGTGTTTCAATTAGGGACAGTGCCCTATCTGTTAGAATCCCATAATATGGCCATAACAGAAGAGTATATCCCAGAGAGGGAATGCAGACATACCACAGTGGGCAACGCAGAGAAGTCCCTTGCATGTCAGGGGATCAGCCCTCAAGCGGATCCCCAACAGCAGTATTAATTACCCCTGAGGCCAGGATCTCAGCAGGGTACCATAAGGATGTTGCTACAAAGGGCGCCCGGTCCACCAGATGAAGTTAGTACTGTAATAAGTGAATACACCTCACATGAGTGTTAAGAGTGGGCACCCAGAGAAGACCTGTATCAAGAGTGATAGCGGTATGGATGAAATAAGGTACAACAAAGCCAATCTGATTGTATATGCAAATGAAGTTTTCCCATGCCTGGTAACATGTATGAATATTGCTGCTGTACCATCAAAGCTTCGGCGCCCATCTGTATCATCGCCCAGCCGACCATCACCAGCACCCTGAGCCAAGGTAAATCAAGGCTGTTGTTGCGGACATACACCATACACTGATGTAAACTCACTAGAGCCGGGCAGGGAGGGTTACATATAGTTATCTCTTTTGCCACTAATTCTTTTTCTTTCTAGGTAATTGTTTCCCTTTCTCTGAATCCTTATTGTTTACAGCAAGGGGTAAAAGACATGTGCACTTGTGGACAGATATAGCTTATTTTACACCAGTGTAAGCTCTTCAAATGAGTTTGTATGACCAAATGCACAATAAGCATTGAACTGTGAAGGCCAGCGGCTGACGACATTCCAAGCATTTTGTAGAGAAATCCTTATTGTTCTCACATGTTTATTGTGTTTTCGTATTGTTCTTAAAGTTCAAAAGTTGAAATTCTGAGCACAGAAAAAAATTGGATTCTAACACCTCAGGGTTATTGCTGTCTTTGGTGTCAATGGCATTCTTTTAGCAGATATTGAGATTTTAAACTCACTCTGCATTTCCTTTTTTTTCCACCTAGAGCTACTGTACTAGTATTTTAAAATTATTTGATAGAATAGTACAGCTTACAAGACTTAGGCCTAGAGTCATCAATTTTTGTTAGGGCTAAAAATGCAGTATTACCAAGAAAGAAAATGCTATATTTTTATCATGCAAGTCATCATTGTTGCATCACTAAAAACTAAGCATTTTTTAACGGGTGCGTTAAAAATATCAGAACCCACCCAAAATGAGGTGTTACTGCAAGTTTTCCCCCTATCATGCCAGTGATCAAGTTCTGATTTTGATCTTACTGTAGGCAAGATAACCTGAAGCAACCTGCATTAATAAATGATTCATAAATAGCACATTTTACAGTACATATTAACCCCATTATAGTGCAAGTCATGGGTTTCCATGGCTTACCACTAATGGCTACAAATGTGTTAATATTAACATTAAACTACACTACCTACCCCCTTGGCTACCTTATTGGCTAGTAAACCTTCCTGAGCCAACTACCCCATCACCCAACCCCCCCCCCTCTAGACTATGGCCAATAGCCCCAATGTGCCTAATAGGCTTTTGGCTATTAAAAAGAGGATGCCCCATGTGTACCTGAATGTACGCTCCCTGCGTGGAGCACTTGATTATTGTCATTCTACTACCCCTTCCCCCCACACCCTTTTATTTTTTGTACCCAGTCTCCCCCCCCCCCCTGCCCTCCCGCCTTTCTTTTGTTTTCCCTTTCGTTATGAGTTTGGAAAAAATAAAAAATACAAGTTTAAAAAAAAAAAAAAAAAGAAAGAAAAATAATACATATAATAAAAAAAAATACTAAATTTCAAATAATTTTAAAAAAAATACATGATGTACATAAAGCCTCTAAAGGGGGACCTAGATAACCACATTGGCAATCAATGGTGACCTGTTACTCACCCCACCCAGGATGAAGGCTTTCCTCATTTTCAGGTCTGAAGCCCCCTGGAATAAATCTAATAAAAGGGCTAACGATTTACTAGCCACTAAGGTCGTGTTAATTCCAGCATCACATCCAGTTAAAAAAATATTGCATTTAGTAAATTATTACGACAATCTTGATGACCTGGGTCATAAAATTATGGCAATAAGAATTGCTGGGTGCAATATTAAGTACGTTTTAATGGAGATTGATAAATCTAGGCCTTCTTCTATATGAATTCCAAAGTGGACAATCTGATTTTCGGTCAAACCTCCTAAACAACAGCTTAGACATATATAGAATTACTCCCTTAATAGTGCTTGTTGCATCACGTTGAGATGTGCGAACTTAAACATTTTGGCGCAAATGTTAAAAAAATACGTCAAAATGACCAGACGTGAACATAGCTATGGAACAGAAGAAGAAGCGCACACACCATCTAATAAAGTACCCTGTGTACACACTGGTGATAAGTGAATAGGTAAATTAAATACTTAAGGAGGTAGTGCAGCTCTGGGAGGAGACTCAATCCAAAGTCCAGACAACAGATGAATAGGGCAGAGAATCAGAAGCGCAAATACATCCAAGTGATATATGAAAAGAAAAATATACATATAGTGCACGCTGTGTATAACGAATAATAATAATGTGATGATATCAGTGAACATAGCTATCCAACAAGTCCACCACAACAGCTCTGACAAAAGAAAAACAAATAACATTAAGTATAAACAATAAAAATACAAAAAGGCCTAGTGCTATATCTAACTACACATTACACAATATAGTTAAATACTTATCTTCTCATAACCAAGGGTCACTTAGTTAAATTCTTTGGATAAAGTATTTCAAGTCTACAACCACTTCACAGTATGGCCCATCTGTTTTGTAGGCCCTAACACTGCTGCACCTTCAAAAAGCTCTCATAGACAATAATAATAGACATGGCTGTGTAACATCAAAGTGTAACATTTAAGTGTGTGTGGAGTTAATCTTGGAGTTGAAATTGGAGGTGAAGATTGGAGGAAGATCTGGACTCTGAACAACAACTTTATAAATGTGAGAACTTTACTTTCTAAAAGCTGTAATTATTTGTACTCTTCCTATCCTCCAATAACTGAGAAGTCTCTCCTCTTGTATCCCACTATGCCCTCCCTATTGCTTTTTCTGTTTACTGTTTCCTCACTCCTTGGTGAATGTCCCTGTTCTCTCCAACTTCCACGCTCCCCACTGCACCATTATTTATACACCTCTCTCCCAACAACCCTCAATAAAAAACACTAGCACAAATCCTCTATTCACATCCTCTATCTACTCCTTCCTGCTGCTGGGTATCTCCCCTAAGCCTGAAGCTAGACATACACACCTGATCTCACCCACAGCTCCCTGCCATCTCTTCCCCTGTAAATGGTGTTAACCTTTTCATTTAACACTGACTAACCTTAAAACTTGCCCCACAATTCAAGCATCCCAATAGCCTGCACTCATGGCTATTGTCCCACAGTCACTTATACCACCCATTGTGGGTAAGCACACCCATCTACAGCACTTATTCCCTCGCCTGCTGTCTCTGTAAGTTTCCCCTCAAACCTCTTAGATTGTAAACTCTTTAGGGCAGGGATTTCCTTTCCCATTGGCTGATTTTTGCTGCACTTATTATATTATTATAATTACCTGTACTGTATTCTTTGTGAAGCGCTGAGTACACTTTTGGCACTATATAAATAAAGACATACAATACAATAATAAATAAATGTAAAGAATAGAATATGATGCTACTGGTGTACAAATGTCTGTGACAAAAAGTTCTCATTTTGAGCATACATTTAGCTTACTCTGAGTTTTCTGCAGTTTCACAGGCCTGCTTGTGTCCAGCATGAAGGCAGAATACTCTTTACAACAAGGGTGGGCAAATCCGGTCCTCAAGGGCCGCCAACAGGTCGGGTTTTCAGGATATCCCTGCTTCAGCGCAAGTGGCTCAATCAGTGGCTCAGTCTTTGATATGATCTTCTATTATTTATCTTAATTTCATATCGACTATGTTTTATCTGTTTAAAATAAATAAGCACAAGAAAAACTGACGATTTCAGCAGAAGGAACAAACTTTCAAATCCGAGCAAAATTTGAGGAAATCTCTGAGAATGGCTCATTCTCTGATTTGTTTTTGTTTTTTGTTATTGTTGTTTAAAAAAAAAAATAGAAACTGGTCAGACATTTAGAAAAAAAAAGGAAATTTTTGCAAAAAGTTGAACGTTTAAAAAAGTTTGCTCGTATTATGGATTGACATTTAACATCATAGCAAAACTAACTGAGCTACAGTAGGCTTCTGAGGGAAAGATCACATGGAATGTCTGTGAGTCTGTTTCAGCACAGGTGGCTGAGTTTGCTTCAGTCTTTGACTGAGCCACTGATTAAGCCACCTGTGCTGAAGTGGGGGATATACTGAAAAAACAACCTGTTTGTCCTTGAGGACTGGCATTGACCACCTTTGCTTTACAAACTGATCTGCCGCCTCCCTAGTTAGTCCTGTTAACCCATTCTTGCCACTCTGCCACAATATATACATATATAATATTTTGGTGTATTGGACATTACAAACCTGTGGAAAACCTACCACATGTTTTATAATCGTCATCATAATTGACTTCTGTGTGAAATCTATATCTACTGTAATTCCCTGTTTAATCTTCACATGTGTGCAGACCATTATGTCTCAACCTGAATTTTATGGGGCTTAATAAATAAAGATTGGCAAGCAATGTACGGTTTTAGTAAAAAAAAAAAAATTATGGTAAAAACACATCTGGGAATTAGAGTTGCAGATCTGTAACATTTTAAACATGGTACTTTTTACAAATGATGAAGATTGTCTCAACTTAAGGAAAAACGGTAAACTGATTGTCCTACTCCAGGTTGGCCTGCCTACAGGTTATTTAGATCCATAATCATGCCACCGTTGTGTTACTTGCTCTAGGGTTTTCTTGATGTTCTCAGAACCTCGTAATGGCCTCAGAACCAGCATACTGACTCTTGTGATGTTTTTTCAGCAAATAAAAAGAAAGATGTCAGTCTATTCCCCTATTCAATATTTATTTATAAAAAAAATGTTTTTGCCAGTAAGTAATACATTGAGAGTTACCTCTCATTTTCAAGTATGTCTTGGACATAGAGTTATGATGACAAATAATACATGGTTACACATACATAGTTGCATTAAGTGAGCAGGGTTATACATAATATACAAGACATTCCATGCACAGTAACAAATAATATATATTATAGGCGTATGTAACAGTTACAGACCAGATTAAAATGTGAGACAGCTATAGTTTTGAAAGAACTTAGGCACGTTCTATAGTGCCGTGCGCGTGCTACGCCGCGCGCGCGGATTTTTAGTTGGCTGACGTCAGCCAGCCTTTCTATAGAAGGGCTGCGCACGCGCACGGCAGGGAGAGGGGAGCCGGCAGACAGAAGCGAAGATGAGGAAATTCATCTTTTCGCACCGCTGCCTGCCCTCAAATGTATGTATGTGTGTGTGTGTATGTATGTATGCGTGGATGTGTGTTTGTATGGATTTGTGTGTGTGTGCATCCGTAAATAACTGCAGAAGTAAAAAAAATCTAGGACTTACTTTCACTCACACAACCCATGCACACACATATACTGACACATAGGAACGCGCGTTCGCATAGGAACGCGCGGCCGCATGCTGTATATTACAGCCCTTAGACTGGTGGTGGCTGTGATAGTCTCCAGTAGATTGTGCTGTAAAACCACATTCTCTTTGCTGGAGAAGAGTTCAAGTCCATTTCTGTAGCTGAATTTAAGATCATGTATTATTACATCACATTCATGACATGCCATTATACAAATACAAATATCAGAGGATTCTGGAACACTGTTTATGATATGATATGTGATTTAATGATAACCGCAGTGAGCTAACTTTTATATGTTAACACAATACCTCTGCATATAGAATCTTATCACACATCATTTGTTGCCTTAACAATGATGTATATTACATTTATCTTCATTCTATTGTACCCCTGCAAGAATAAATATAAAAACATGTGGTCACAAATTCTAACTAATCAATACATTGCATTGTTTGAAAATAGCACAGAAACTAACTGCACAATAACAATCTTTGTAATGCAAGTACTTCAATAATTGTTACTTAATTTCTGAAAATAAAAACGTGATTCACATATCCGTGCAAAATCGTCTCTTCTTTTTTTTATGAATGGTTTGTAACATTCCAAAGCTTTTTTGAGATATCCCAAGAGTCAATTTGTCAGTCTCATTTTCAGATGATGTAACTATTTATTTCACATGATTGAACCTTTAGAAATGTCCCAAAATGAAGATAGGCCAAACGAGCAAATGCTCTGACAAAAGGTCAGCTTGTTGGACAGCTTCCTGAAAAACAGTCTCTATGTCCTCAACTTTTCTGGGAGGGTTGGCAAGTCCTAACTGAATAGATCTGGTTTACCTCTGGGACTAGCTCCTGCTTTCCTCCATTTTTATTTTGCCATGGGGTTAATAGCTATTTCGTGCGGGGTCATGGAAGACATCTGTGCCTCAGATAATATGCTTACGGTGATTACCACACATAATTGACTGACCTTCCCTCATTCTTTTCCTGCTGCAGGCCATGGCTGATAGGGTGAGATGTTCCTGAAGAGTTTATTTTCCATCATGCACCATTGTGCTGCTGAGCAAACATTTTAGCAAGCTTTGGATGAATCACCTTTCCATGCTCTGCCTGAATAAGAAAACGGTGACCAATCTCATGATATTAGATGCTATGGCTGTGTGGAAATTCAGATATTTGCACATAAACTTTGGTTGTAAAGATCAACATGGAAAGTCTTTATTTCCCTGTCTATATCGCTTAAACCTTTATTGTTTCTATTCATGTTTTTTTTTTTTGCTGCACAAACATTTTGAACTTTTTAGATTTGTATATGTCCAGCATCTTGATTAATTTTGGAAATGTTAACAGAAAAACTTCATCTGCATACCCACATATTTGCAGATGTTATTAAAACGCGCATGCAGGAAGAGCTAGGTAATCTGGGGTGTTAAGAAGCCTGTGGGTTAACTTGATAGAGCAGGTGTGATACCCTCTATTCTTGGGGTACTAGAACTTCTAGCTGTGATAATGGGTGGATAGCTATATTTTAATTTGTGTCAGAATATATCTGGCTTGTGATCTGTTTCTCCTTTGGTTAAACCTTGACTTATATACTCTCTCTGTACTTTGGACTTGGTGTTCTCTGTTCCAAAAAAGACCACATTTCTCAATGGACATGGAAAATAAGTGAATTGGCTCATGCATGTGCATAGTATAGATCAGTGGGAGTACAGCAGCACCATGGCATCTACTGTACAATACAATACTTATTACATTGTTGAATAAACTGTCCAGATAAATAGTATTGCATTGGGACTAATGGTCAGAACACTTTTACAGTCATTGTATAGCGTATATAAGACAGGTGACACCACAGACACATTCATAGGGGGTCATTTATCAGAACCAGCTCCCTGCAATACTGTTGCAATACCACTGCAGAAAATTATGCCAGTGTGCCTTAAAACAAATACAATAACACAGGTAGCATGTGTATTCTGCTAGTTTCATAGCAGGGAGACTTTGATAAACATCCCAGTACTTCGCTTATAAGAAAAAGGGTTATTATACATTTTTACCAGACACAACACTGGTTAAATGCTGGGGGAAAACTGCACAAGAATTATCAAAGAAAACATACAATAGGATTTTGCTTTGGGTAAAATCTGGTGTTGTTGCAGGATGTGCCAAATTTGCACCAGATTTTTTGTTTGGATTTTGGATACTCTCATAAAGAGGCTCCCAGGTGTCCGTGGGTTCTGCAGTTGTCCTATATAATCAATAAACCTATTCTCTCCACCCTTCATCTCAATGTGTGCTACAGACAAAAATCATATATAAATCAGAACAGAGAGCCTGATCCACCTGAAGAGGAGCCCCAATTCGATAATATAGTTACAAATAAAATATAAATCAGACTCAGTCTATAGCTGCAGCCAGTGTAGTTTTTGTAGGGAATACGTTTTCCAGACCCATAATCAAAGAACATTTATTTACACTGTACCTATACTACAATCAATAACTCTGAGTTAAATAAAGAAATGGGGCAGGGAAAGCATTGATCTTCTCCCAGTTAGTTTTCATGTCCCATTTCCATTTTTTTTTCCAGAATTACTCTATGGAGTTTGTGTCTTATCTCTAAATTAAGGTACAGGAATTTAGTATCCCTGAGGTCTCCCGTAAAAATTGCCCAGTCTACAACTCCATTGCAAAAAACATAACCTTAATTAAACCAACATCAGATCTAAATACTGTATATGAGAAAGTGGCTGAGAGTCGGGGATAGTTAGTGTAGGGAGATTGATGTTTTAGATTTTATGCTGCTTTCACGAAGGTTAATATTTTTAATGGAGTTGTAGAATTGAGCACTATTTATATTTTTCTCCTTATAAACCTTGCGAGTAGTAGCTTCACTGTCAATGTCATCAACAATTTCATTCACGTGCTGTAAAAATCCAAGTTTCTAATTACAGCCTATCATCACTTATCTTGCATTATCATTTTTATTTAGCTTATTTTCATAATAAATGAAAACATAAATAATAACAAGTGCTTGAAAGGAAAAAAAAAAAAATAAAGAATTATACATATTCCAAACATATGGGTGATCTTTAGAAAATGTCAGCATCACTTCATAATTATATACTACACGTTTTAATTAACTAAAGCTCTGAAAATCATAATGCCTTATTAAAATGCAATTAATCCTTTGATTAAAAAACAAAAAGCACAAGTATTTACAACAAAAACACAAGTAGAATAATTACAAATATCATGTCCCCATTTCTTTTATTTGGGTGTCACTTATGATGTCGTCTGTTCCCTTCATTAATTCAAATACACACATTATCTCAAATCCACAGCAGACTGAGTGACAGTGGCCACCAAACACACAGAACTATATCCTATTGATTTCTGCAAATCCTGAACAATGCCATTTGCATGCTTGTTTCTGTAATAATAAAGATATGCCATTCAGAATTAAAGCACCGGCCAGACTAGTGACAACTAATTGTGTTGTGTGTAATGAGTGCAATTTCAATTTGATATAACCCTCAGCTTTTCTTGCAGCACTCGCTAAGTACTTTCAAGTCTTTGTGGGGAAATAATTGATTTTTTTTTTTTTTTTTGCTATGGGCACAAGAAAATTATTATAATCTTTTGAATAATGCCAAAGAAAAGGCCCAAGAATTATTTAAATTGGTATATGAAGAAGGCTTCGCTGCGGATTGCAGTTTGACTGACAAGCTACTAATGTAGCATCTAGATTAGTGCATTTTAGGGAAGCAGCTAATATATAACTGGTAAAACAAAACATTGCTGAATGTAGTTTTTGTATTTAATATTCAGCAAATAGTAACAATGTAGGATTTAATATTCCCTTCAGTGTTGGACCATATTTTAACAATTTTTTCTTTAAACGTCTCTTCATGGATGATACAGGACAATGTGTCTAAATCAGGGGTAGCCAACTCCAGTCCTCGATAACTACCAAACAGATCAGGTTTTCTATCCTGATAACCTGATCTGTTGTTAGCTCTTGAGGACTGGAGTTGGCTACCCCTGGTGTAAACTGATATATTACATGCCTAAAGTACTGTATATAGAGATGCAATGATACTATCAGGTAATCAGAGGCGACAGAACTGCTTAGAAATATAAAATATTATAAAACGTTGCTTATTATTTGATCTTAATACACCAGCATTACATTTTAGATATATCGGCAATATGCACATACATTTACATGTTATTAAAGCTTAGAAGATATAACTTCTTCAAACCAGTATCATTATGAGATAAATTAAAATATTGCCATTTCTCAATGCATTGAAACTTTTCAGTGGTTTTGGTAATAGGATCATGTTTACATTTTTTTCTAATAATGATGTTGCACAATTTCTTTTATGGCTGTTGGTTATTGGAGACTCATGAATCATAAAGTTATGATGATTAATATGACAGCTATTTATTGTGGTTTCAAACATTTAGCCATCAAAAGACAATGCAAACACATACCTGTACTAAAACACAATAGGGTGACCTCCCTTTATATTGCATTCAGCAGCAAGCTGAATATAACAGTAATTATTAGTCGAATAAAACACTATGTAAAAATGGGAACATACCAGGAGCGCGCGTGTTAAAGGCTTTTTTGCAATTCCCCCTTTAAAAGCATTTTCTTTTCGATCTATTTTTTTTGTTCAATGAGAGAATCTTGTTAATTTAGTTGGTTATAACTAAATAGTTTCTAATCTGGAGCAGGAGTCTGCTGAGAATATTGGACAGTTTAAAGGTTAATCACCGTCGCCTGGTTACACGAGTGAGGCAGAACTAATTCCTCCAAAGGCAAATGGCTTTGCCGCTTTATCAGCAGTGCAGATTAGAAGTGTTAATATACAGAATAGAATGGACGCTCAAGGGCCAGTTTTCCCTTATCGGTAAAACTTTGCAACAGAACTGAGCTACTGCAAAAACCTCTGCACTTTCTATAATAAGGCCCCCTCATTTTGCCTCTCGAGCAGAACTATCAAACAATCCTCCCCAAACTACTGCCACCAAAATCAGGGTATTACAGACCACGGCTAATTGGAAGATCACTATAATGAAGTAAAAGATAAAATACATTGGCTGCTGGCCTAAAATGTGGATCAGCACCATACTGCAAGCTATCTTGCAATGTCACACTCTGTGAGATTTACATAAACAATATACTAAAACCAACTGCCCTGAAAATACATCTCTGTTGATGACAATGAATGCAGCCTAAAAACACTGGTTGGAGAAAAGGGGACGTGATGCATGGGATTGCACTGTTAGTTTACACAGCTGGATTGACGGGAAAACAAATGAACTTGACGAGCAATGGGTTTTTTTTCTCTTTTTTTTTACATATCCCACCACCCCAATCTTTACTCATTTGAAACTTCAACTTTCATGCATAGATGTTAATACCCGGTTTAGACACAATTATTAAATGAGTGCAGTTACTGTATAATGTGTATATACATGTATACATCTCACAATGATGCAGCGCTGTGTAAACCTTGTGAGCCTCTATTTACACTACTATGCTATTTACCTCTGACCTCAGGATACTCACACTAGGCTACAATGTCTTATAACAAAAGATAAAGAAACTATAACTACAGTTTCATAGTCTTAATTAAAATGCAAACATGTTCATAGCATAAAATACATATGCCAGCAGCTCCATTATAATTAGTTGAAAGGAGAGTACATGACACCACACTTGGTTGCTATGACAAGTGCTGTGCTGCTGTGCCATTGTGCTCACCAATGTTGTGTTTATTCAGGGATAATTCTCCTAAAAACAATGAAGGGGTTTTGTGTGCTGACACATTAGTGGTAGCCAGATCAGTGTTGAATGGTGGAGCCACAAGTCAGTGTCAGTGTCAGTACAGGTTGAACTGATAAATATTGTTTATAAATTGCCGTCACTTATGCAATTAGATTGTAAGCTCTTCAGAGCAAGCAGGGACTCCTCTTCCTAAATGTTACTTTTATGTCTGAAGCATTTATTCCCATGATCTGTTATTTATATTATTTGTTATTTATATGATTGTCACGTGTATTACTACTGTAAAGCGCTACAGTATGTACATTAAAGGCGCTATATAAATAAAGACATACATACATACAATTAGAGATGCTCACTTGATCCCATATTTGGATTTTGCCTCTGTTTTGGTCGGTTTTAGTTCTGGTTTTGGATTACGGAGAAAATGTGAATTTGAAGCTGGTTTTTTTGCATTCTATTTAAGTATTTATGTCATTTACATTCTAGTAAATTACAGATTTTTTTTAAACTTATGTAAATATTGTGAGTGGTTATTGGTGCGGATTGGCTAAGAGGGGCACAGTCCTGTTTTATGGATTATGGCATCTTCCTCGTCTTGAATATTGTCGCTGTCAGCATTGTCGTCACCTAAGGCCGTGTCCATACTCCTGCCTCTCGTGCTGAGTTGCGCTGACGCTGTGCCTGGCCAGCTCAAGCAGGAGCTTTTCCCTGGCCTGGCCGGCGGAGCAGTGAGCACGTTTGCGAGGCAGGCGGGAGGCCCCTCGCTGGCAGCCAGTCTCTCCCCCGTCCCCTTGGGAACCTCTTCCACCCCCTCTCCCCGCAACAACTCACCCCGCGAGCAACAACTCACCCAGCTGCCAGACAGTCTCTCCCCCGTCCACATCTCTCCCCCTGCTCGTCTCACCTCTTCCTCATTGGCTGCTTTGGAGTCACGTGAGCGGACTCAGCGCTCAAACTAAAATCCGACTGTCGGGTGAAAGTCAGCACGCTTCCGCACGCCTGCGGAAGCGAGCGCGAGCCCCTGCTAAAGCCGCTCCCATTGCAGCTGAAGGGGCTCACTGCCGAGCGTCAGCGCGGGTCAGACCTAAGCGCTGACCATGTCCGAGGCCTTATACAAGCTCATCCCCACTGGAATCAACCACAAAATGTTTTGTTTTGTTTTCAATTTGACTGCAATCACCAAACAAGCTGTAGTTCATTTGAATGAATACTAGTTTGTCAACTGTTTTGGCAGTGGCCTCCTGTGACTGTTACTTGTAATGCTGCCAGTGGTAGACAGAGTACACACTGGAGGGTGCATAGCATAGCAATAGCAATTCTGTGCAGAAAGCTCCAGATAGTTCTAATTTCCTCCCAGTGTATAAACAGTATTGTACTAGAGAAAGTAGACAGGTGACATGGTGGTATCTCTCTGCTCACCTATAATATAATTCAAGTATGGAAGATGTTATTCATTTTATTTATAAAATGTTTTACCAGGAAGTAATACATTGAGGTTACCTCTCGTTTTCAAGTATGTCATGTTGGTGGGCATCTTTTACGGTTTGGAGAATTTGAGGTCTAGTGCTGGTATACAGGAAAGATGGGAATCCATAGCCACATCAGTCTAATCATAGAAACAGCAGGCTCTGCCGCACACAGAAGATTTGCGTACAAGTCAGCTTGACATTATTATGCAGAGTGATATTGTAAGAGAGTGAAGGGGTAAACTCTCTCTGTAATCTCAGGAAACCACACCCTAGTGTCAGGTTGTCTGAACTGTTTAAAGGGAACTACTGATTGGGGAGGGTTTAAAAGGCAGGAACTCACTGCCTGTATCTTGTTCCTCCACCAGCAACAGAGGATGGTCACTGGAGGATTGCTTGGGACCAGCTGTAATCCAAAACTAGGACCATGCTCTAAGTCTGCAGGAACCCAGGCTTCTTGGCCCCAAAGGGATTAACCTGGGAATGACGGAACCCAAAAATCTCGCACCACAGACAAGCCTGTACCTGTAAAGAAACAGGACAGGAGCGGAGAAGAGGAACATCCTGGGAATAGCAGGACTGCAAAGCCTGCCACTGAAGGTTGCCTGGAGAAATCGGGGAGTCCGAATCAGCACTTCCAGCTTTATGCTGTGTTGTTTTAGACTGGTAACTTGGCTAGATAACGTCATTGTTAGGGCCTGTACTGTGTCGTGAGTCTCCCTAAAATGGCATAGGCTTTATTTTTAGGTTTAGTTTGGCTTAAAGGGAAGGTGTACCAATTATGATCTGTTTACTTGTGGTGTAAATAAACTCATGCGGGCTTGTTTATCCACAAGAACAGCATGTGCATGTGTACCTCCACGCATCAGGAGCTGCAAGAGGAAGGACAAGATCTACTTTAGAGATTACCTCCACGAATCAGGAGCTGCAAGAGGAAGGAGAAGATCTACATTAAAGATTAATTTAGGAAGCATGAGCGTGGATTGAAAACAATCTGACAGCATGTGCATGTTTACTGACCTCGCCCACAAGCCACACCCCATCACATATGGTGTTTGAATTGGGATACCGCGCCTCTGTAGGTCAGCAGAAGAAACACATTTACAGGACACTGTATAAAGAGCCAGAAATCAAGGCAGAAAATGTGTGGATGTTTTACTTACCTAACCCACTGGTAGCTCGGTCACAGATGTTTAAAGAGCAAAGACACAAAGTTTTGGTGTAGCCCTCCGGTGAATTATGGTGGTAGTGGTGTGTACAAAACTTCATTAAAAACCTGAAACTGATGTAATGAAAATATTACAATTGTAACTGACATCATGAATACATACTGCTGCGGCACAGTTTATTCGAGCATTTGCCCGTTCTGTGCCGCAGCAGTAGCCTGGCGCGCGCCCGAGAGTGACGGGCGCACGCCGAAGCAGCGGAAGAGCGCCCTCCGATCGGGGCGCTCTCCCTACCGCTGCCGGGTCCGCCGAGTCCCCCGGAACCCCCTGCCGCTGTCCCGCGATCGCGGGACACCAGGGCTCCCTCGGGGAGCCCCTGGACGCGCGTGCAGGGGGCGCACGCTCCCGATGACGCGTGACCGCGTGTCTATGACGCGCGGCACGCCGAGGGGCGGCCACTAGCAAGCCGGGAGATTTCCCGGCTTGCGGTACCGACCACACTTCAATAAAGTGTGTCGGTAGTGTATTGTTTGGCACACTTTTTGTAAAGAAGGGACCTCAATGTCACTATAAAGTATTTTATGGAGTTTTTTTACATATCACAACCACCATTTTTCACCTGACAAACTGTTGTGCCTTTGCTGCTACAGATGCAGCGGCCGTTATTCGAACAAATCATAGAGCCGTTTTTGTGTGCTCTGCTGTATTCCACACGGCATTAACGCGGCCAATCACCCCAGGCACACGTGTTTATTGCGGTTGCTCTGTTTGAATTTCATGGATTCTGTTTCTTTGTGTGCAATGAAATGCAATGAAATGAATGAATTGTAATGTGTACAGTACTGTGCTACTGTGTCAATTTCAGGTGTTTAAAAACCAGAACACTAAAATGCCATTTTCTGCACTCGCATCGAAAGACGATACGGTTGGAAGAAATCCCGCGCCATGACATGGGTATTCCGAGTTACACAACGCGTAAAGTGTTCGAATAACGGCCGCTGCATGGAGCAATAGGTGTTGTATGGTGGGGTTGTATGGAGCCATAGGATGGTGCTCTCAGGTGAGCCGTACGTAACAGGGTTATAGGAAGCGGTTATATTGGGCAATAGGGGTTATATGGAGCAATAGGTGGTGTTACAGGGAGGGTAATATGGAGCAATAGGTGTTATAAGGCAGTGTTGTATGGAGCAATAGGAGTAGTAATAGGGAGGAGTTATAGGAAGTAATTCATAGGGTAATAGGAGTTAAAGGGAGGGGTTATATGGGACAATAGGAGTTATAGGGAAGGGTCAGATGGGGCAATCAAGAGTTTTATGGAGCAATTTCAGACTGGAAATGTCTGTAAGAATAAAAATAGGGTTAACATGAAAAGCCCTATGACAAAAGACTTTAAAATCAGGAGATGTACAGGATCAGGGGAACAGCGGGAGGAAGGGCGGAACACGAGACATACAAGATACCAAGGAGAAAAAGAGGGGGTGCAGCCAATGGCAGTGACTGGTCTTGATGGTGGGTATGTGACTCCTGATTAAGGTTTTTTAGCTATGACGGTTAGGTAGCGAGGTGGTGATGTTTGCACGCAGTACATATTTATAACAAACATGGGGACTATACCAGGGCCCTCCTAAAACATTACATCTAACCAGGACTGAGTTGTAAGAGATGACAACGGTGCCAATTGGATCAGTCACCAGGTTGTGGCACCTTTACATTGACTGAGAGTGTTTGGGTGTAAGTGTTTGAGAACGCACTTCTTGTGTACACAAGGAACACTTTACTCCATATACTGGGGACCCTTCTTTCCCATGCTGGAGACTATTGTAGCCCCACTCAGGATCAGTGGAGATTGTGATCACCATAAATAAAAATAGATTCCCACAACCCCATAAATAAATTGGCATAGGACGGTGCAAATGAAGTGCCCATAGCCGTGCCTCTAAGTTGTAACTAAAATTGTGAATAAAACTGAAAATAATTGTGCGTGAGTAAAAAAGTTATAGCTTCAATAAGGAAACTACAAAGTGCTGGTGCCAAATTTGATAAATGAAGAAAGTGTTTTGTGGCCGCAATACCTTGTTTGTGTTTAATGATGTTATACAGAGAAGTCATATCCATAGTCACCCATTTTATCTCCTGTATATCAATAAGTAATTGTTTAGAGTCTTTGAGATATGATGGTAAAGACTGTACTAAAGGTTGTTAGAACCTATATACAGTATGTACCGTGATAAACCATCTCCCAAAGAACCTACACTCAACACTATGGGCCTACCAAGCCGATGTGTGAGTGATTTGGGGATCTTTGGGAGATGGTGAAAAATGGGAATAATTGGATGTGAAGTGTATAGGAAATCCAACTCTTTGGTGTTTAAAACATAGAGAATTTGACCGATCTCCAATAAAGATATGAGCTCTTCCAAGAAATCATTGGTTGGATCCTTAGTCAGTCTTGTATAAGCACTGGATTCACTCAGCATTGGAATTGTCTCAATGCCTCTTGTTGATATTCGATGGAAGATTGAACCAAAACCGCTCCTCCCTTGTCAGCATTTTTGATGACAAGGGACCTATCTTTTGTGAGGGCTTGAATTTCATGTCTTTCATTAACCTTGAGATTATCACGAGAGAGAGGTTTAATCATATATCCCTCAGCCAATATTTTTAGGTCTCTTTCTACTAACTTTTCGAATGTAGTGATATAAGGACCCTTAGAAGCATTCGGACAAAATAATGATATTTTTCTTAAAGTCAATGTGTTTATGACTAAAAAATCAGATAGGGGATCATCCATTTGATCCAAATCAAAAGTTTACTCTGACAATAAACCCCCCATATCTGAGAGGACACCGTGATCCTTAAACGTCCAATAAGGTACATGTATACCTAAATCCAAATCATCATCCATAGAGATAGACTGTGGAGGCCGAAGAGATTCAGGCGCCACAGTCCCTCCCACATGGCCCATATCAGCAAAATATTTTTTAGGACACAATTTGCGAATAAAACACTGTAGGTCTATAATGGTGTCAAAAAGTCACTCCGTGGAGCAAAATTGAGTCCTTTGTTTAGAAGGGTCCACTGTAGTTAAAGTTATATCACAAAGTTTGAGTACATTCTCTCCTATGACATCTGAGTATTTTTTCCTTTTTGACGCCCCACTATGTTCTCCTCTTCCTTTTGGTTCTCCTTGTCCTAAAAAAAATGTGATGTATTACTGTCCTCATGCGACTGAAAAGATCCAAATTGTCCTGGAGTCGACGTGTCTCTCACTCCTTACTCTCCATGTATCCCCAGTACGATCAAATGATACTGAGGGGTTATGATTATCCCCATCTGAGTTCTCGGACTCATAACTAGATGTATCACCATATCTGTGTTTCAGGATAGATTTTTTTGGGATACTTACTGTAGTATATTGGTAAAGGGGAGATGGGTGCTCAAACCTCTGGGAACCTTGTCACTCAATAATTGCTTGAAGGACTCCAAATAGACTATAGCAGAGTGGGTATACTTTCAAATGACCTGTGAGTCACCAATATGCGCCATCAACAATAATAGAGGTAGCATAGATAATACTAAAAGTCACTTCACATAAACCTCAAATGATCCACTGACTGGTACACCTCCATATTCGGTCAATAATAAAGATAATCTTACCCACTCCTGCAGTCTCTGGTAGTCCACTGTGGCGTACCAGCCGTAAAGTTAGAAATCCAGAGTAAAGAACAGAAGAAACAGTGCACTGCCAGGGAGCCAGGTGGTGAGAAAATAAAATCCTATTTAGTCAGTACAAAACAAATAAAAACATCACCCCAGGAGGGGGACTGTAACAGGGGAGTTATCCCTGTTCAGGTAATATGCCTCTAATCCAGCAGTGTGGTGGTTAAATGCTGGTAGTCAATTAACAAACACCACCTGCCTGATTAGATTGCTTAGTCTTTTGAGACAGGAAGTGAGACTCCTTTGCTCACACCTGAGCTGAACTTTGGAGACAGAGCAGAAATTCCTTAGTCTACAACTGGGCTGAACCAAGGAAGGGCAGATGTCTTGAGCGAAAAGCTGACCACAGGACAAAGAGGACAAGATTCTAACCTGGAGCCTGACATTTTCTGTGCACACAAGGGTGCGGATCCAGGAGAGCAGAGAAGCTTCCCCTATAGCAGCCCAGCTAACAGATAAGACATTTTTCGTATAAGACTATTATCTAGGTCTGTGTATTGATAAATTTCTCCATGATTTGGGGCTGGTAAAGAGCCTAGCTAACCAACCCAGTCAGAGAGGGCTGAGCTACATGTGTAGATAGTTTCCAAAGCAGAGAAAGGTTTTCTTTGTTTGGCTCACTATTTCGCTTATGTTGATTTTTTGCTGTGTTTTAAGCGACAGGCACAATAAAGCCTTGTTATGATTTCACCTTACAACAGTCTCCATTGTGTACCTCTGCACATGTCCTCCTACATATGGTCAGAAATTTGGGATGAGAGGTGGCCTTTGAAGTTTAAAGGGCTGGAGATTGCCTGTGGAATTTTTTTTTGTGCATTTGCCTGCATACAGTCTTGCAAACAAACCTGAGCAACAAAAACAAAGATTCACCTGCAGTAGAGATCAGAATTGAAGGGATACACACCCAGGCAGGAAACGTACACTGCACTGAAACCTACAAAACCACAGATGGACTATTTTCCCCAATCCCAAGAGGAGAGAGACTGCTGAAGCAGCTAAACCTTATTTGCCTATCACAAAGTGTAATATGGTCATTGAAATAGGGGTTTTGCCTTCCAGCCATAGTCAGGGTTCAAGAAGTGAGTCAGCCCTTAAAAAGGGATAGGTGTTTGTTGTTTTCAAAAGTTTCGCTGAAGCAGTGAATACAGATGGTGACCCACGAGCGGTACTGATTTTGCAAATAAAGGTTGCCACACCACATAGGGCTACCAGCTGTGAATGGAGTATATGCAGAAAAGTGTGAAAATTGATACAAGACTGTGCTGAAGCAGGGGAATTTTTAGCAAATAAATGCTGAGTGTAAAATTGCCCTACAGGGGAAAAAGGGATTGCTGTACTGTGTAAAATGTATTCCAAAGCCAATTGCTGCATGTTGAGTCACCCTGTCGGGAATGAAAGAAATAGTCCAATGCAAAGAATGTTTTTATTCTGCAAGTAAAAAAAGTCTACCTATGTATCTTGGGAGCAAAACAGACACCCAAAGTGTGAAGTGTGAATGCCATAATACCCAAAGATGAGACTGAAAATTACTGAACTCAAGCAGAAAACCAAATTCGTTGCTGAAGCGGAGGGATCGCACCTAGCAAGTAAATGGTGTAAAGCAAACAGAAGTTTTTTTCCAAGCAACTACACATTCAGAATACCTAATGAGAGATTATACCTAGCAAGTAAATGGTGTAAAGCAAATAGACGTTTTTACCTAGCAACTGCACATCTTGTATACCTGATAAGAGAAAATGCATGCACAGTACTGCTGATATTGTAAAATTTACCAAAGAAAGAAATGTCTACAGAGATGCCTGTGAGAGCTACGACCTCTACAAGCAAAATATGCCCATCTGTAGGACTACCACAATTGGGGGTTCTAGCAAATACAGTGGCAACAGCTGCAATAGCGCCTCCTGAGGTCAGGAAGAAAATTACACCTGATAGCCTAAAAATGGAGGACAAGATGCAGCGTTCCTGTAATGAACCCTACCCCACGGAAGAGTGGCCCTTCCAGTCCAATAAAGAGGAAGACATCTCTTACGGGGAACCTGAACCGAGTCACACCCACAAAACACCCCAAGAATGGTGGAAGTGCCTGAACTCGGCACGAACCGAAAAGACCACTCCCTTTGATGACGAATATGATCAGCAGGAGAAAGAGCGGGAGCAGTGGATTACCGAATATTTCCATCAGCTATTACAGTGGCAAGAAAAACCGGGTGGATCCAGTGACGCTGCTAAAATTTCAAATGAAGATGGAGACCTCAGTATCCCTGAAGGGACGGTGTCATCCAAATCAAAAAGGCGGAAAAAGAAAAGCGGTTCTTCACTTACCATGGAAGGAGCAGACACGTCCGCAGATCCTGAGGAGGAAAAGGGGGTCCGAGTTGCCCTGCAGCCTAGAGAAAATGGAGAATTCGTCCTGCGGTTAACTGAATATCCAGAGGGCCCAAGGCAGAAGTCGTGTACCCCAAAGAAGTGTCTGTCCGGTGCCAACAGTGAGGAACCCTCAACCAACCATCCCAGGGAAGCGGAGCCAGAACCAGTGAGTGTCAATCCCTTGACCAGCCCTGAGGATGCCCTGAAAAATGCCAGGCGTGACTGTGATATACTCCGTGAACAATTGAAACAAAAGAAAGATGGTTACGTGGAGCTACTGAAAAATAACGTGAAGCTACAGGAACATGTGCTCGCAATGTACTCTGCAGCCAGGACAGAATTGGACGATCTCAAGACTGAGCTAGATACTGCAAATGCTACTATTTCCGCCATGGATGAAAAGCAGAGCCAATCTGATAAAATGATGACTCAGCTGAAGCGGAAGTACGAGGAGGCACTAAAGCAGATGACAGTCTTTCAGCAAGAGGTTCACACTCTTCGCGTAGAGCTGAATGCCTCACAACAGGAGGTCAACAGTGTCCGGACAGAGGTGGACGTATCTCAGAAAGAGGTTCAGACACTCCGCAGAGCACTGGATGCCTCACATCATGAGACCAACAGCTGCCGCACAGACCTGGAAGTTTCCAGAAAGGAACTACACAGTCTCACTGAGGAGCTGGACATATCGAAAGAAACGATTGTCAATCTTAAGACAGATCTCAAAGTCTCTCAGAAGGAGCTTCAGACCCTCAACCTAGAGAAGGAAATCTCACGCCAGGAGACTGTCATTCTCAAAGCAGATGTGCGTAAATGGAAGGAGGATTGCAAAGAGGCCCTGAATAATACAGAGACTGAAAAAGGAGAAAATTCAAGATTAAAAAGAGAAAACTTAAAATTGAAAGAAGAAAATTTTCAGTTGACAGACGAAGTCAAGGAAAAGTTTGAAGCAGAGCACCGACTGCAGAACCAACTGCAAGGTCTGCGTACACACCTCCAGTATGCTGAGGAGAAGCAGCAAACGCTGCAGGAAGAAAATCTGCAGGCTGCTAAAGAGGTACAAGCGCCGCAGGAACGTCTGAATACCCAGTACGTCCCCGCAAAGCAGCATGAGAAACTGAAGGCTACCCTGAGCATCACCAAAGCATCGCTAGAGGCCAAGCTTAGAACCCAGGTGACCCGGCACAAAAGGGAGCACAAGAAGGTCCAGAAAATAAAACAAGTAACTGTGGCCCGAGCAAAGAAATTCATAGTGTTTCACAATGCAATAAAAATGCAAGCTCAGAGAAAGCAAAGCGTGCAGATAAATTCCCTGAGAAGAGACTTCCAAGACGCACTCAAAAAACAGGGATCTCTCACGGATGAGATTAAAGTCCTACAAGGACAAGTATTGACCCTGACTAAGCGTCAGTATCCCACAGCCTCAAAAACCCATGAAGACAAGGGTACAGTGACAGCTGGGAATACCGCTCATCTGAAAGACAAGGTTGCAAAATTTGAACCACCTAAACAAGCACTAGCAAAATCTTCAGCCACCCACAGGCAACAAAAAAAGGTACACATGCTGAATCAAAACCAGAAGAATCCTTAGCTGATGAAGCTGAAAAGATGGGACATTCTCTGGAGGTGGGTGTGGAATTACAACTTAATCCCAAAGAGGCTGAACTAGCAACCCCATTGAGTGGGAAAAGGGCAGAGAGACAGCTTCAAGAGCAGAAAACTCAAAGGGCTGTTTTGAAATGCTCTGCAACTGCTGCTATACAGTCTGCCTACAATAAGACAAGCACCCGACGCGAGGGAAATCTCATGACCGCGCACGTAGCAAAAAGACTGTACTTTGAAATAGTCCTCCTCGAGCGACTGAGGAGTGCTGATCTCAAGCACCTTCGGGAGAAGACACAAATTAACTGGAGAAAGTGCTCCAATCCCAGCGGGACTGAGGGTTCTCTTCCTCCATCCACTCTCATTCAAGTCACAGAGATATCTAGAATGAGAGTGGAAGGATGGGCTTTGGCCGTGGCAAGCCCGAGCTTCCCACAAACAGGGGAGGTATGTAACAGGGGAGTTATCCCTGTTCAGGTAATGTACCTCTAATCCAGCAGTGTGGTGGTTAAATGCTGGTAGTCAATTAACAAACACCACCTGCCGGATTAGATTGCTTAGAAAAGCCTGTCTTTTGAGACAGGAAGTGAGACTCCTTTGCTCACACCTGAGCTGAACTTTGGAGACAGAGCAGAAATTCCTTAGTCCACAACTGGGCTGAACCAAGGAAGGGCAGATGTCTTGAGCGACAAGCTGACCACAGGACAAAGAGGACAAGATTCTAACCTGGAGCCTGACATTTTCTGTGCACACAAGGGTGTGGATCCAGGAGAGCAGAGAAGCTTCCCCTACAGCAGCCCAGCTAACAGATAAGACTTTTTTCGTATAAGTCTATTATCTAGGTCTGTGTATTGATAAATGTCTCCATGATTTGGGGCTGGTAAAGAGCCTAGCTAACCAACCCAGTCAGAGAGGGCTGAGCTACATGTGTAGATAGTCTCCAAAGCAGAGATAGGTTTTCTTTGTTTGGCTCACTATTTCGCTTATGTTGATTTTTTGCTGTGTTTTAAGCGACAGGCACAATAAAGCCTTATTATGATTTCACTTTACAACAGTCTCCATTGTGTACCTCTGCACATGTCCTCCTACAGGGACAAAGACCTCCTACGCGTTTTGGACCCTTAGGTCCTTTATCAAGGAGTATAGGGTCCGGGGCAACCTAGACTGCTTATATATACCTCTCATAATTTGAGATAATTGGAAAAAAGAGGCACACCCCTCTACTGCGCATGCGCGTGACGTCACTCGAGGCGCCGCTACCTCAGTCCCTACACCGAAAAGCGGAAACGCCCCCCCCCCTACCCCGTCAGCACATGTCCATTAGCGGGCCGCACTTGACTCACATCTCTCTAGTGGTCTAACAGCTCGCAGTGAGTCCCCGCCCCCCAGGACACACCTCCCGACGGCTGACTGGTCAATGCGCCATCACTCAGCCACTAAACACTTCGGCTGTAAAGTGCCCCGAAATGACCCGTCAGTCCCTCGGCGAGTGGCCCAGGGTCCCTCAGGGACAACACCGCAATATCTGCCATAGCCCCCTGTAATTATATATACCCAGCGATTATAAAAGAAATATAATCCCTCCACTGAAGTGCAAATAAACACAGGGTGACGTCACCACTGTTGACTACCCCATGTTGCTCCAAACCCCACACGTACATAATGATACAATACACACAATGCCAATCCCCCGTTCAAAATATAAGTACATATATAACAGGGGAACGCTTAAAGCAGTACAAATACAAATATAAACATACATAAAAACATATTCTAGCAGAGTTACTAGGTAAGTATTTTGTTCCGCTCTACAAGAACTATGTCCATCCTCCCAGAGTGATGAACCATTAAAACGACAATGTATCAATAATACTGTCTTACTTCAAAAAACAGGCATAATTATATAATAAGGACCAATCACTTATTGATGTTTGTTAACATTTGTGGTGAATGCACCTTAAACAAGTCAAGGACCATTCAATAGCTACATAGATTAATATATATAAATGCTAAATATGCGGACCAAGAACAATAAAAAAACAGGAAAGAAAGGAGGGGGAAGGGGGAGAGGGGGGAGGCGAGAGGGAGGAGGGAAGGGGGACTGTTGGGGGGTGGGGCTGGAAAAGGGGAAGGGAGGGGGAGGGAGGGGGAGGGAGGAGGGGTGTGGGGGCATAGTGGGGGGGGAAATAAAATAACCAAAATAAGTCCTCACTCTTGACATAAATCCTACATATAATACATACTACCGATTGAGTAAGTGGCTGAGATTCCACTCAATATTAAGACCGCAGGGAGCCCTAGTCTGTAACATGAATATACAATAAGCTTGCGGTCCAAAAGATTGAGCCTGTCACCCCCTCTCTCGTGAGCGAACACTTTTTCAATCCCTCTGACTGTCAATCCTTTTTTTCCTCCCCTCTCACATTGTGAGAAATGTTTAGAGACTGGATGTGTACACTCTTGTTTTTTAATTAATCTTATATGTTCTAATACCCTGATTTTAATGGATCTAATTGTCCTCCCTACATAATTGGCTCCACATCCACATGTCAATAAATAAATGACATATTGTGTGTCGCAATTTATAAAGGATTTAATTGGGAATGTTTTCTTACAGGATGAGCCCTTAAAATGGGCTGAAGGTTGCATATATTGACAAATTTTACATCCTCACATTTAAAAGAACCCTTAGTAACAAATTTCCTAGTTGTTGTTAAAGGTGAGGCTACATAACTCGGGGACACAAAGGAAGCAATCGTTTTAGCCTTTCTATAGACGAAGTGTGGACCCTTATCTACAAAGTCTACCAGACTAGAATCCATATGTAAAATCCCCCAATGATTACGAATAATTTGTTGAACCTGCTGTCTACATTTATTATATTGTGTAATCATAAGGGGTATATCGTCTCTAGTGAAAGCTGATTTCCCCTTTGGACTTCTGTTTTTATTCACATCCTTAGTGAGATTGGTAACATTAGTAACTACTGTCTCCCTCATTCTGGGGCCCACCTCTTTTGGATCAAATAAAGTCTGTCTATCCATGACCGATACTTCATGATAAGTTTGATGCAGGTCTTGGCTTCTATAGCCTCTCTGCTGGAACCGGTTGCACAATTCCTCAGACTGCCGGATGAACCCCTCCTCCGTGGAGCAGTTCCTCCTCAGTCTGAGTAATTGACCTTTTGGGATACCCCTATTGACCGTACGGGGGTGGTAACTGTCCACTCTCAATAGCATATTCCTAGAGTTTGGTTTTCTATATACATCTGTTGAATGTGTCCATTGATATCTATAAATAACCGGAGGTCCAGGTAGTGAATGTGGTGCCAATTGTAATTATGTGTGAACTGTAAATTGTTAGAATTTTGATTAATAAAATTAAAAAATGCGTGCAATGTGACTAAATCCCCCTCCCAAATCATAATCAGGTCATCAATGAACCTCATAAAAAGTGATGTGTTTTCTAAATGGATTCGTGCTCGTGAAAATAAATTGTGACTCCCACCACGACATGAACAAATTAGCATACGAAGGTGCAAAACTCATGCCCATTGCCGTGCCCTGTTGTTGTAAATAAAATTTGTGATCAAATAAAAAATAATTGTGTGTGAGTAAGAAATTAATTGAATCTAGAATAAACGCCATGTGAAATTGATTACTATCTGGACCCTCCAGCTGGATAGTGAGTGGTAAACCCCGACAAACTGGAGTGACCAAGAGATACTACTCTTGAGAAACCAGTGAAATCTTTTGTGAAACTGCAGTCAGGACATGACATTATAAAGCAATAAATATTTTCAGAAATCTTAAACTGATGTGCCATACAATACAAGTTTCTCTAAATTAACTTTAATAAATATCATAATTTATAAATACTGTGTCTGTTATAAATACTGTGTCAGTTATCTGAAGTTTTCTAGCATTGAAACAGTGTATGGGAATAAGGGTTGGGTTACATTACACAGAACAGTACAAAATGTGCATTACTGTTGCAATAGCTTTGGAATACTGTGCATTGAATGTATGTTAAAGATACACTAGAACGTCTATCGTTACTGTAAAGTACTAAATGTTCCAGGTAAAGAAAAAGCACTGATCTGTTGACTCACAAACATAGAAGACAAGGGAGAGAACACATCAGAGCAAAAGGAAACATAGTGTAAAATGTTCCATAGGTTTTATATTGGCGACACATATAAATACATTTACAAGCTGTGAATTCTTTATGGCTTATCTCACTCCTCAGAACTGGCACAAGCGCTCCAGCCTGAAGCTCCGGTGGTCTGCGGTCGTGTCTCCGAGCTGGGACAGCTGATTCTAGATCTCAGCTGTTACTCCCCTCACGTGATCTCTCACTATGTTGCTGCTCGCTGTCCTGACACTGCCTGCAACTTGCCAATTCTCAGATATCTGTATTTCTTCACCAGTGCAAAGGCTCTTTAGCTGCCAGTCCTCAGTGTGAAAAAGTCTCATGTAATTTAGTATAATCCAACACGTTTCGCCAGTCCTGTTTTTTTGCTTCCACAGGCAGCCGCCAAACACCATTTGTCAGTTGCGATCAGGGGGCTGTGACATGCAATGAAGTGCCAGGGAATTGCATGTAGTGGTGCGTGGTCACAGGAACAGATAGTCTTGCTACATCTGTATAACAGCCAACTTGTCTGTTCGCCTTTCTTTGTCTCTCTCTCTGCCCCTCTGTGTCTCTCTCTGATTCGCTACCCTGTGTCTCTCTGTGTGACCCTCCTGTCTCCTTACTCCCACCCTTCCCTTGCTGAGGCCAACGTAAAGGAAGCGAGGTGTGGCTTTTGAAAGAAAGAAATGCCATAAGAATGCTTGTTCTTGAGACGTTCTCTCCTGTCCCGAGAGTTAATGAAAAAACCTAGGTTTTGCCTTGTTTTCATTTCGGGCCTAGGCACGCAGATTCAAGATACAGTTACGATTGTTCTGGAGGGGTTTAGATTTGCAAAATCTGAACTCACCCATTTCTAATTGCAATAATATAGAACCACTGTTGATCTGTATCTGTCTCTGTGTGCCTTTCACCATGTAACTTACATGGAAAGCTTTTTGGGGTAGACATACCTTTTATTTCCTCCTATTGTTACTGTACATCTAGTCTGGTGCACAAATTATTATATTTTGTTATGGTGTGCGCTGTATTTTTCATTACAGACACAGATGACTGGACCATAAGCGTTGGCTCTTGTATATTCAAAGACTTAACCCAAAAGTTCAGATTTGCCAAATTCTGCACTTTCACAAAGGTAAAATGATCATAAAATGTTTTTAAATGATCACTGCAGTCATGCTAGCTGAGCAAATGTAGACTTTAAAGAGCACGCACTTTTGGACTTATTTTGCAGTCCTTTATTCTATTACAGGGGATTTCAACCTTTTTTGTTTGGGGAAACCCAGAATTCGATTATGAAATTGTGGGGAATCCCAACCCCCACCCATGTCTCTCACCCCTCTCCCCCCACCCCCCATCTCTCTCGCCCCCTCACCCCCTGTCTTTCGTGTCTCTCCTCCCTCACACTCTTCCCCTTATGCTCCCTCTCCCCCCATTTTCTCTCCCCCTCTATCTCCCCCTCTCTCTTCTATTCACACACACACTCTCCCCCTATCACTCACACACACACACTCTCCCTATCACTCTCACACACATTCACAGGTCTTCTCCTCCTCCCTCATACTGACACACACACAGACACACAAACAGACACACAGACAGACACAGATACACACACACACACAGACACTATCTCTCTCCCCCCCCACACATGCAGACACATACAGACAGAGATACACATGCAGATACCCACACATAGACACACACATACACAGACTTTGTCTTTAAGGGAGCCGGCTCTCGCACTGATTTTCCTCTCTCCTGTCAGCCGGGAGTTGAGGGCAGAAGCAAGGAGAGGCAAGAGCAGTGAGCTGCTACTGCTGCTGATGCCGGTTCACGCTTGCATGGTGGTGCCGCCATGCTGCCCGGTGTAGGACAGCTGGGAGAGTTATCCCAGCTCTCCCCCTCTAGCGGCCGCGGAAACCCCTGAGGGGTGCGCGCAGAACAAAGGGGTGCCGCGGAACCCCGGTTGAAAATCACTGCTCTATTACCAAGCAACAGTCTGTACATAAGCCTTTTATTTCCAGTAAAATTGATACAAAAGGAGTGAACAGTGGGACTATTTGGTAACAGAGTTCTTTGGTACCTGATATTCTAGAACTCAATAATTGCTCCTCTCAACACTCCAAACCGCAGAATTAATATCCGTCCCTGGTCTTTCAGCCTCGTCAATGTTTTTTTTTTTTATAACTCAAGTTTTATTGAAGTTTTTGACATGTATCAGTACATATTTTCATATCCGTAAACACAGTTGTTGTACAAATAATATACTGAACATATAAAAATGATAATCAGACTTGTAAACCAGAAAATTTGAACCTAAATCAGGAGGTGTGGGTGAAAAAATAAAATAAAAAGAGGGGGGGGGGGGTTTGGGGGAAGGAGTCAGTCCAATATCCAAGCTTCTCCTCCTCCAGGCTTCCGATGTACGCCTCCCGCGTGGCCCGACTCACTGATCGCTAACCAAAGGACCGCCCGTTACTTCCTCTGACTATTGTCTGTCTTTCGTAGGTCAGCGGAGAACGCGTTTCCTGTACTGTCATAGCAGAATTGTGGTACCATCCACCCCGGGGATGTCTTTTTGTGCTAGCCACATTGTTCAGAATATTAGAAATTTGCACCAGTATTATTAACCATACTTGTCTGCCTTGTCAATTGTTTTCAACCAGAACAGTAGATTTTGCCTAAAATTCACTGGAGCTAGATAATGCAGATGAATAGGAATTATCACGTGCAACAGCAAACTTTGTTTGGTCTATGCTCCAACAATTTACAGTATTTAACATGTACAGATGCAGCAGCCGTTATTCGAACAAATCACAGAGCCGTTTTCGTGTGCTCTGCTGTATTCCACGCGGCATTAACGCCACCAATCGCCCCAGGCACACATGTTTATCGCGGTTGCTTTGTTTGAATTTCATGAGTTCTGTTTCTTTGTGTGCAATGAAAGGAATGAATTGTAGTGTGTACAGTACTGTGCTACTGTGTCAATTTCAGGTGTTTAAAAACCAGAACACTAAAATGCCATTTTCTGCACTCGCCTGCACTCGCGTCTAGAGGTGGTAAGGTTGGAAGAAATCGCGCGCCATGACGTGGGTATTCCGAGGTATACACCGCGTGCAGTGTTCGAATAACGGCCGCTGCACCTGTATCATTGTTACTTCCATGCTAGCAAAATAAATGTCATCAAGCAGAACCCTATTTTATGTTAGGTTATAATATCTATTTTTATTTCCACCCTGAAAGGATTTTTTTCCATTAAAGTAAGAAATTCAAATTAGTTAAGTAACAAAAGTAAATAGCTTGCACCCAATTATATGAATCATTTGTGTTTTGAAGTGGCTGATACTATACACTTCATACATCGACCTTGGCCCCTTGCAGACGCACTTACCAGAACACTTCCTACTGTCTCTGTATGTTCTTCCTACTTACCAATTAGATTGTAAGCTCTTCGGGGCAGGTACTCCTTTTCCTAATACTACTTTTATGCCTGAAGCGCTTATTCCCATTATGTGTTATTTGTATTTATTATTTCTATTATTATTATTATGTCATGTGTATTACTGCTGTGAAGCGCTATGTACATCAATGGCGTAATATAAATAAAGCTATACATACATACAAATGCAGACATCCTAATAATAAATCTTGATTTTTTTTTCATTAGTAATTATTTCTGCCTTGATAATTGTATCAATTCTCCAGATCACCCGTCATGTTTTCCCCTTTGCCAATATGCTCTACTTAGGTTAATAAAAGTGGAGTAGAAAATTAATTTTAGCTATCACTACCTTAAAAGTTACTGGCCAAAATGGTCACTGGATGATATCATTGGTAGAAATAAACAATGTGTAAGGTACTACGGGGGTACTTTTCTTAAGTCTTCCAGATGCATATCTGGGACAAATCCAATGCAAAATAATTGTGCCAGATTAATCAAAGGAAAAACTCCAGTTACTGTCAGTGGGATTCATTTTTTTTTTAGACATGCTGTTTTTTCATCTGGTATTTATCCAGCTGTGCATCATCATTGAGACTTTAGTAGATAGTCCCCTATACCCTTAACAGGGAATATACTACATGTCAAATATGGGTTTTAACATGAGTAGTGTAGTCTTGCGTAAATGTACCTGTCATTTTACAACCAATCTATCAAGCCTTTGAAGAATATATAATGTACGCAACAATGTTTCAAAGTTTCATTATTACAGAGGAAGGAAGGTTTGTTTCAACTGTAGTACCTTAATTAAAGTCCTTGGTTTTGAGAAAATAGAGAGAATGTGCTTTAAATGAGGTCTAATTGTTTTGATGGTGGACAAGAGGTAAAATCTCAGATGCAAAATACTTACCTGTTCAAAGTCACAGAAAGTAAGACCATTCAGACTGAGCTATGTGATTACATAAGCAATATCTACTATAAGGAAGTGCAATTACTAAACAGACAAACAGTATATGTACCAGAAAAGATGAAAGATACATCAGATTGTTTTTGTGTCCTAGACTAATTGTCATCTCATTTACTCTCCTAGAAATGTCAATGCAAGTGATCCCGAGAGCTCATTTTAACAATGGTCATGTCTAACATAATGTCAGTAGTGTTCATGGATAACAAATGACATTTTCTAATGTATCCCTGTCCAAAGTATTAGACCTCGCTCACTTTTTTTGTTACCTGCCTCTAACTCATTGGGGACTATTGATTTAAATGTCAATATTACCAATAAAAATTGTCTGAAAACAGAATACAATTTGATGTGCTAAAAATCTGGCATTTTCACTGTATTCATTAAGAATTATTTTGCATAAAAATTGCATGATTTAGTACCTCCTTTGCCTGCACTTTATCCTGATTAGTACCTATTTAATGCAATATCTGCCAGAAAATCCCACAGTGATAAATCTTGCTTCCCCAAGATAGGGCAAATTGGGCTTTAGAAAATAGAACAAGGTGTGTTCTGTTGGCTAACCCTATAATAGAGTATAGCATAAAGCTGTGATGCATCAACCAGATGTTTAACCCTTTGATGGAGAGTGACGTTGTGTCCACAAATAAGATAATCATTTGTCTCCCCTACATATGTGAAAAGAATGTGTATAAAACTATTGATAGAAATATATAAAGAAATGAAATTCAAAGTGTACACATAAGCACTAGAACAAGTAAGTAAAAAAGCAATATCTAAGCTGATACAGGGGAAAAAATGTTCAAGTAATGTCAATGTATATGATAATAATATCAAAAGGATTCCTGTTCTGCTGTCGCAAATAAGGATAACCACTCCTCTTCTTCCACACAAACTCAAAGACAAAGAGGGATGCAAATATAGCATAACATCCTTTATAAATCAAAGTAATTAAAACATATATAAGGAATGCACTCACAAAGTATAATCACCTGGTAATTGGTGTAAGAACTCCCACTGAGACTCAGCTGTCGGTTGCCTCCGACCTCCTCTCTTCCACTGATTGCTGTTGTGACAGTGTCCTTCTGGAGCATTTGACTCTAACAGCTACTCTGGCCTCAAATTCAGGGATCGATGTTTCCGCCGAGTGGTTGACACTTGGGGAGAGGTCCGCAGCATCCCACACTCCGTAGGTTCTGCAGTTGCGGTGTGCTTAGTGACCACAGTCACCCGGGTGTTGCAATCGAAACCCAGAAGTAGGAACAACTAAGTGCTATCTCTATGTGTTCAGTGAATCAGCTTACATCACTGGCCAGCATAGTGTTACACGTTTCACTACTTTGGCTGTGCTTCGCCAGGGGTTTGTCTGTTTCAGAGCTTCATTTAGCAGAGTAAGACATGGAATGAAATTCTTGACACAGGCTTCTTTATCCTCATCAAACTTTTCATTTCTTATAGAGAAAATAAACGAGAGCATAGAGGGAGATATACTGTAGGTAAACTTCAGGAAGGTCTAAAAGAGTTTAATGATTTATAAGAATGTAAGGTACTAAAAGACAATACAGTACAAATGCAAAGATGGTAAATTTGGGAAAGAAAATAATAGAGAATAAAAAGAAAAAATGTCAAAGGGATCTCAATGACTATACTAATAGTAACCAAAGACGTTGGAATAAACAAAGAGATGTAATCAGACAACTGTATGGGAGTAGGGAGAAAGATTATAAGAATCAAAAATCCTCATTAGAATAGATTTACTTATAGACATAACACTTTAGAATGCTCCCAACTGGTTTGGATCTAGGAGATATGAAAACAGTGATGTCCATACACCAAGGTATACCCATAATCCACAGAAAGTTATGGGAGCCAATCAAAAATCCCCACAGAATAGTGGGAGAAGATTGGAGAAATCACGAAAAGATCCCCCCCCCCCCAAAAAAAAAGATAACCCCTTGGGTGCAAGACCTAAAATTAATAATAACACAAGACGACCCTCTTCAGATCCATTTTTAGGAACAACTAGCTGGTCCTATACAAGAAAACAGTTAGTAAGGAGGACCAAGAGTGGGAGAAAGTACCACCAAGGGGAATTTGAGAGATCTGATCTTATCGAGACAGGACAATACCCAGATTTTACAGAACCAGAGGGAAATAAGAAGGCTCTTAAAAGAGGTGAAAGAGGGGTAGAAAGGTACTGTACAGCAGAAAAAGCAGATGAAAATAGATAGGGAGACCAGCCCTACTAGTATCTTCAATGTATCCTCTCTCGCTCTGAAAGAGGAACATATTAACATTTTAAACAAAGGGTTGTCTTTCTCACATACAAGTGGACCAAATCTGTGTGACTTCTTCATATATTTACATAGGTTCACAAGGAAATTTACACTCAAAAGGCCTTTTTTAATTAAAAACTAGTAATCAGTTAACGCCCATCTTTGATGCTGATCTGCATATTCATGAACAAGAATGTATGGTGAGTTTGGTCTCCTTACAAGAGGAATCTGGAGGAGCAGATCTATTTGTGGATACTCCTTCATGTTTTCCTCTTTTACAGATAGGGCAGATGAAACATACCAACTTAAAGCCCAAATCGCAATCTCAATCAAAGGGACAACATCAAGTAGTTCTTAATAATCTCAAATTGCAATGTGAAGATAAGGCCCATTTTAACCTAATATAACACAAAAACAGAAGGGCACTATGGAAGACTTGGAAAATAACAAAAACCACATCATACAACAGACAGACAAAGGAGAGGGTGGTCGTACAAGATGGGGACAAATATGTTGAAGAAGCACTGAGACTTCTTGGTGACAGAGTTTCAAATGTCGAACTGAAAAATAATCCCATTTGCTATTTTCAAAACAATTTGACAAAACTCCTAAAAGATCGGTTAGATTGTGACATCATAAACAAAATGGAGTATACATTTCTGGATATTCCTCAACCGAGAATACCAAAGTTTTACCCAAGATACACAAAAGCCTAACTAACCCCCATGGTAGGCCTATAGTGTCCGGCATCAAACCTGTTGCACCCAACTAGTCTGAATTTGCAGACTTCTTCCTCCAACCATATGTAAGTCAATTAAAGTCACAACTCAAAGACACCTAGCAACTTTTGGGAGTGGTCCAGGACATTATGTGAACAGATGAACGAATGTGGGTGACATGTGATGTTACTTCTTTATACACAGTGTTCCAGAGAGTATTGCACTCATGGTACGGAGGAAACTGCCATGGGTGCTCAGCAACAGCAATCAGATGCATACACAGAAGCCGAATACAGTCTAGGGTACAAAATAAGAATAAAGTGGTGTTCCATTGGTCTTTCACAATAAAAAGATGAATTATATTGGCAGTGATCAACATTTCGGTCCACTTGATAAAGGTTAACAAGCGGACTAAAACGTAGATCACTGCCAATAAATGCACCTTTTTATTATGAAAGACTATTGGAATGCCGCTTTATTATTTATTTTGTACCCTGGCCTCTTTATACACATACGTACAACACAAAACTGGTCTCAAGGCAACTTTTTTTTCTCTAGACTCGGATCCTTCCATGACCGATTTATTTTAAAAAGCATCAACTTCATTTTAAAATACAATTCTTTTTTTATTTGACGATACATTTGGCTCACAAGTCTGCGGAACATCTATGGGCAACAATATTTTCCACCAGTTTCACAAATTTATTTATGGGAACCATGGAGCATAATCACATCTTACAAAATAATTCCTTCCTAAGTCATATTATCCTATATAAACGGTATATTGATGACCTATTTTTCATTTGGAAAGGGGGAGAAGATAGGCTCAGGAACTTCATTGGAATTAATAACATGAATGTGAAATTTACTCACCATTGTAATCACAAAACTATTGTTTTTCTGGATCTGGTTCTCTTCTGTGAGAACAATAAGGTAATAACTAGAACATTTTTTAAACCTGTAGATTCCAATAGTTATTTTGACTCAAAAGTAACCATCTACCTGCATGGATGCAAAACATTCCATTTGGGCAACTTCTTAGAGTAAGAAGAAATTGCACTAGCAATGCAGATCTTGAGGAGCAGTCAAAAATCTTGACTAATAAATTTGCACAACAATAAAATCAAAACAAATGAAGCCCACAGAAGAGTGAGAGAAAAGGACAGACACACACTTAGAACACAGAAAGACATTTTAATTACAAAAAGGTGATTCAGATAAATGTCTGTTTATACACAAACTACAGCCGATCTGCTTAAGAGATCCAGATGATCATTCCGAAACCCTAGGAATTCTCAGCAATTATTCAGTATTAAAAAAATGGCATAACAGAGAGACTAGCGGTAGTTTTTAAAAGGTTAAGTTATTTGGTAGAGGAAATTTGGGCACCGCAAGCACTGGATAGCGAGGCTCGTATTGAATAATAAAAAAATTACTTTATTGAGGCATGTTTGCCAATATTAAAAAGCACAGAGTATCCCCTGACGCGTTTCTCGCCTCTCAGGGTGCTTTCTCAAAGGGTAATGGTTTGGATATGAAGTGCCTTATGTAGCGTCTCTCCTCAAACAGGTGTCACTGAACAGTGACCGGCTGGGCAGATCTTAATTAAGCACAGCCAATCACTGACACATGCTAGGTAACGCCTGCATGATTATCTGCATAGAGTATTTGACCAAATTCTAACAAATTTTTTAGTTCCCATTGGAAATTGTTGGTGGGATCCAAAGGAATTTTTTTTATATGATTTAGTGTCATTGAGCTGTCTACAAGCTTCATCTCTATAGTCTATGGCCGACTGTACAACGATCGCCCCCCTCCCCCCCCTTGTCTGCGTTTTTGATGACAAGGGATTTGTTATTTTTAAGATTGTGCAGTTCTCGCTGCTCACTAAGTGTGAGATTTTTACATAGAGATGGACTGAGTATTAAGCCATTTATTATCATTTTTTATAAGAACATTTTCCATGAGAATACTCTTCTACATTATAGATTTCGTGATTATATGCCTGGTTATTTATATATACATGTTGTCAGGATTGCCTAGACCTCCTGCCTAGCCATAGCTTCCTTGTCCACTGGGTGTGCTGCTGCCTTCTGTTGGCTCTGGGTTCCTCTGTCTGTCTGTCTTCTTGTTGCTCCTGTCTCTGTCCTTATAGCTTGCTTCCTGTCTGTTGGTTTTGCCTTTGCTTCAAGTCAGACTCCCATGCACATGCCTGTCTTTGATCCTGATCTGTTTATGTACCTGTACCTGTATTGTAGTCTGCTCACAGTAAAGGTCCTTGCTAGTAATCTGGCTTGTCCCTGGTTATTCCTGCTCCCCGGTCTCAGTCCCTGCTCCCTGTTCTCAGTCCCTGTCCCGCCCCGCCTGTCCTGTTCCAGTCTCCTCGTTGCCGACATCTGCTTGTTACCTGACGTCGCTACCTGCCGCCTGCCTCGGACCTCTGCTTGTTTCCTGACTTCGCTACCTGCCGCCTGCCTCGGACCCCTGCTTGTGACCCCTACTTCGCTTCCTGCTGTTCCGGCCACCGAGATCCTACCCGCCACAGGAGTCTCCCGTGACACATGTATTTTCTCAGTTTATGTTTTTCTAGTTGATATCATGTTGTGCAATGTCCCAGGTTGGAACAATATATGATTGTATACATCCAACTTAGATTAAGTTTTAAACATTCACTCCGTGGAGATTGAGTATTATTTTCATTTAATATTGTGACACATGATCATTTACTGAATATCTTAACTCTCTCCCTATGGTATAAGTTTCAAATATCAAGTTATTTTACAATGTCTTGTATTTTCCATCACTTGCAAGTTACTTCCATAGTTTAGACTTTTTTTACTTATATCATTCCATCGTGTTCTATCAATAGCTTATGTATGACTAATTATTGATATTATTCATTAGCCAATATGTTGAAATTTGTACATATATATTCAAAGTTTGCACAGCATCATTTCTCAATGGTTATTCCTTCTAGAGTAATTTTGTTATTTTACAATACACAATAGTGAGTGTTTAATGTACATATGTTTCTTTTTATCATACATCAACATATATGAGCTTTTGTCTTTTTTGGTCAACACGGAATGTTCAGTAATGTAGTTTATTAATACACATCATTGTTAAATCAATTTTAATTTCATGTCTCAGTAGTTTTCACAATTTCATTTATCTTTGACACACATCCACTGCACATATTGGTTTGGTCACATTTATATACAAATATTTATGTATTTAGACACTTCAACACGAATGACACATTTTCATATGTTTTCATTTGGTGTTCACGTTTCTCAACAGGGCAGCAATATTTGTTGCCTTGATTTTATATGTTTGAGCACATTCATGATTTTATATTAATGGTTTTGTCTGTATATTTATGTTAGTTCTTGACACTATGATTCATTTGCGGTTGAATATTATGTTTATACACAATCACTTTTCAGTAGTCTTGTGTGGCAGTTTCATAATCATGCAGCCATTACCTAGCATGTGTCAGTGATTGGCTGTGCTTAATTAAGATCTGCCCAGCCGGTCACTGATCAGTGACACCTGTTTGAGGAAAGACGCTACATAAGGCACTTCATATCCAAACATCATTACCCTTGGAGAAAGCGCCCTGAGAGGCGAGAAACACATCAGGGGGTACTCTGTGCTTTTTAATATTGGCTTACATGCCTCAATAAAGTAATTTTTTTATTATTCAAGACGAGCCTCGCTATCCAGTGCTTGCGGTGCCCAAATTTCCTCTACCAAATAACTTTTCCTAATTACTTTGGAGCACACCTAGGGACGGCATAACATCATTCATTCCCACTGTCTCTGGGTTGGTGGATGGGCCGACGGAGTAAGCTGCAGCAAGGAGTGATCAACAGCGGTCCCCGTGTAGAGCGTGTTGCGGCAGTTGGATATCGGCGTGGGCGAGTCGCGGACCGATGACGTCATAGCGTCGCCACCTCTCATTGCGAGATCACGCCGGAGGAAGAGGTCCTTAGCGCTGCCGGAGCCCCTCGTGTGATCGGCCGCCCTTCACTCCGGATTACCTACATCCAGGACATCTATGTCAAGCTAAGTGTCCCCCTCCTGTTACTTGCCTTTCCTATTGCTTTATTTGCATATGGATGCCTACGTTATACACCGTGTAATAGGCATGGCACAGCATTTAACCTCATAGTGCCAGTACCAGACACGGAGAGGCTCATTAGGCTGTATACCGTTTGGGGAGACACATTAGATTCCGGTCACATCATAGATGGACATCTACATTCGCCGTGGCCTTTTCCACCAATCATATTTCAATTTGCCGTCCCATTACCACAATATATATGTGGTCCAACCATCATCACCACATCCACTGCCATTGATTGGAGCATACTTAGGGGAGCTTCTCTCCCACTCTTTTGTTTAAAAGGTTAAAGAATCTCGAAAACATCCTGGCTCCCAGCTTACTGTGCAAGGTGTCCAACGCAAATGGTACAGGAGACACCTGGCTCCCAGTTTACTGTCTAAGGAGTCCAATGAAAAGGACGTAAGAGACACCTAGCTCTCCAGAGAGAAACCAATTGGCTGTTATAAATGTGGGCAAGATAGGTGCATGACGTGTTCCCACATTATCAATGAATCCAAAGAGTTTGCCTCTAAAACAACCAGTGAAGTGCTCCCTACAAAATAATTCATTAATTGCAACATCACGTATGTTTTATATATATATATATATATATATATATAATCAAAGGCTCCTTACCAGGCAGACCAGAGAATCCAGGGAATCCAGAGTAGGCACAGCAAGGAAGAGACAGCACACTTGTTTGCAAAAAGAGTTGTATTAGTATAGCAGGCACAAACACCAACATTTCGGTCCTAAAAACAGGACCTTTATCAAGGGAGTGCTCACCACAGATAGACCATAACCACCTATATATACCCATAACCAACTATCTTAATTGAAACAAAAACTACACACACCTGTGTGACTGCAACCTCCTCTGGCGAGGAACCGATGACGTCATCACCTCGCATCAAACACATGTGCTCACTGCAGTAAGGAGCATCACGGGTAACTAGGGAAACCTCTGGGAAAACCCCCTCAGCCACAGGAACGGGCTCTACTGCGCATGTGTGGCGCTCAAGTCCTAGGTTGCCTCGCAATGACAGGCAACAGGAAGGAGGGAGGGAGAAGTGAAGGAAGGGGGGCGGGCCAAAGCGCTCCGTGTCAGCAGCTACAGAGCACATGGACGTATAGGCTGCAGTCAGGATCACATGTAAACAATAATAAAAATGCAACGAACACCACTGAAGTGCATACATTACAGCTGGGCAAAGGGACAGCAGGGAGAAGGGGAAAGGGGGAGTGTGTGGGGGGGGGAAGGGGGATAGGAAAGGAGGGTGGTGGGAAGCAGGGATAGGAAGACATGGTTAGAGATAAATAACATGACAGAAATGCATATGGGTCAAAACCGTGCATGTCCATAATCAGTGGTTGACAAATCCCCAAAAAATCTACTCGCCACACAAAAAAAATCTACTCGCCACCTAGTACCAAACGTGTGCTGCTTGGGCCAATAGGAGCTCGCCACAATGTTAAATCCACTCGCCCGGGGCGAGCAAATGTATAGGTTTGTCGAACACTATCCATAATTTTGACAGTGCCAAAAGTAGAAAATGCCACAAGTCAGGGAAACTAAATAAACAAAAAGACAGAAAGGAGGAGGGCTAATTATCCAGCATCATGAGCATAACAGTGGAGGGAGGGGGAGGGGAACACTAGAAATGGCCATTTGGCATAAAGCACCCTCTACTAGATCTAGATCGCTAGTAACGCGCTTAACCCTCAGCATCTGGGAGTAGGGTAGTCCCCGTTTGAGAGACTCAGGGTGATGGCTCGTAGCACAGAGCAGAGTGTTTTTATCTGTAGGTTTCTGAAAGATTTTTGTTGCAGGTAATCCACCTTTTGCTGCAATTGGAGGATAAAATGATCCATGACCTTAAAACCATGGGCCTCATGCAGTAAGCGTCGATTATGTGAAATCGGCAAGCTTACCGATTAGTCATGTTATTGGCGATTTTTCCTCTCCGTATGCAGTAAGTGCCGAATACATTCAAAATCAACCCGAAAACAAATCCGCCCACTCTCACGATGATTAGCCGATCACACACAGGTGTATCGGCGTGCGTGGCGGAGTGCTGTTAGGTTGCCCAATCACAAATCTTGCTGAATCAGGCGAAACAAGCATGTATTGGATAGCGCGCCATATTTAAAGGCAACGTGTACTGCTAATCATTCTCTGTGTTGTTGGGAGTGAGAGAGAGAGAGACGCACAGAGCTGGCTGATTGAAGATTTGCATATTGACTGAGAGACTTGTTGTGTATTGGGTGAGCTTTGTCCATTGTTGTTTTGTTTACATCTTTGTCTTGTTTTATATGTGGAAGTGTTTCGTGTGATTGGCTGTACATTTCTTGTCTGTTTTTTGTGAGTGCTGGAAGTATGCCCGCAAAGCTTGGGAAGAGTGATGCTGGTGGGAGTGGGAGTGCTACTCGTGCGAGTACGCGTTGGAGTGAACGTACTGTTCAGGAGAGTGATGTTGCTGGGAGTGCGAGTGGTGTTGCTGGGAGTGGGAGTGCTGGTGCTGCGAGTGGTGTTGCTGGGAGTGTGAGTGCTGTTGCTGGGAGTGTGAGTGCTGTTGCTGAGAGTGGGAGTGCTGTTGCTGGGAGTGGGAGTGCTGGTGCTGGGAGTGGGAGTGCTGGTGCTGGGAGTGGGAGTGCTGGTGCTGGGAGTGCTGGTGCTAGGAGTGCGAGTGCTGGTGCTAGGAGTGGGAGTGCTGGTGCTAGGAGTGGGAGTGCTGGTGCTGGGAGTGCTGCTGGTGGCGCAGTTGCTGATGGGGTGTCTGGTGGTGGCGTGCTTGCTGGTGGCCAGCTTTTGGAGGCTCTTCCATTGGAAGAAGGAGAGTCCAGTCAGCACCAGCCAAGCTCTGACCCTAAACCTGCTCGGAAGAAACGTGTGGAGAAGCCAAGTAATCCTCGCTTCAATGACCAGGAAAATACAGCTCTTGTCACTGGCATTCTGGAGCACTATGACAGTATATATGGACATTTACTAGGTAAGTGTACCTTTACATTTATTATTCAAATACATGTGATCCTAGGTCATCTGAGTTTTGTTCATATGCAAATATGGGTTCAGAATATCTTTCTATGTTAATTAGTCTGGAAACACAGCTTTTTATCATGCCTTACAAGGACAACTAAACACAGGCGGTCAATTTGCCATAACTGCATACAATATGAATGCAACCTTGCTTACATGTATAGGTTTAGTAGTGAATGCTCATGTGCTTCACATATAATACATAAAACAGCATGTTTGCTATCTCTTGGAACAGCTAGCAGTGTAGGAAACTGGTGCTTCTATTATTATTAAGTTACCTCATATATTTTATATGTTTTTCAAGGGCGGACAAGTTCATCAAGCAGAAAAGAAATGTGGGACACAATAGTCATTGGTGTCAATGCGTGTGGGAATCATGTGAGGGACAAGCGGAATTGTCACAAGAGATTTGATGATATTAGGTCCAAATTGAAAAAGAAAATACAACAGCAACGCGTGCATGCTACTGGCACTGGAGGTGGGCCGACACCACAACGTCTGATATTAACTCCATTGGAGGAGCTGCTTCGGGCAAAATTACTTCCCGTCGTCGTGGAAGGCTTACCTGGTGACCGTGATATTGGAATTTATCCCTCACAATTTCCACCAGGTGAGAAATATTACTGTACTAGGCGTGTCGTTGCTTACAGTTATTTTGCATATTTACACTGCTTTTTATACTGTCTTCACAATATAAGCATACCTGCATCTATATATGTATATGTCTGATTCTGTATATATATATATATCTCAAAATAGACATATATGTTGTAGTCCTACTAAAAGCAGTAACTAATATAGCACGTGCCATTGCGTGCTCATTTACATGTGAATTCCCAAAATGCATTGCTGCAGTGGAAGCAATTGATGGTGGGCGAAGATGGGGAACAACAGGGTAGTACACATGTGTAACACATGCTAATGAGAAATTATTACTAGCTACAGGTACAGAACATAAATATGTATAATATTATTGTGTATTTTATTTATTTTACTCCGACAAACATGACATTACTGCCTATTTTAAGCATGCATCAAATATATTGCATGCAACTGCCTACAAACATCACTTGCACTAACACATCTATAGTTGTTTATGAAAAGGTCCATTTTTGCTTTAACTCATATACAGACAGCATAATGAGGCACACGTATCATATGTTATGTCATTGTTTTCATAACTTAAAAACTGCACACGACTATTTAGCTCATCTACCATTGTGTTACAGCAGCTGCAATTAATATCTCATCACAGCATACACTTCAACAGAGGGGGTGGGGTTCAGCACACACACAAATTACAGGCTCATTTTAGGGTCAACTTAGTTCACACCATTTTCACCTGTTTCAAGTAATTGAAAGGTGTGGCCGATTAGGCTTTTTGGGGAAGGGAATACCGTTATTACAACCTGACTAGCACAACTGAAGTTAATCACACTCATTTGAAAGTTACACTTTAGCTACTAAATGCCCCAACAACTCATTACTTATCAAAGCGTACGTCACACATTAGTTCACTCATATCTATAGTTGAACTACTATCAACAACACATTATCACACACTGCATGTGTTGTCTTGTTGAGTGACAGCCACATTCAGGTGTGCCACATCTTCTATTAATGTACCACACATATCCTCTACCAAAAACAACACTTTTTGCAATATGACCACCTTCATGATAACCATTGTGAATGGTCATCTCATGATAGTTATGTACATTATGATACTGATATCACTACACAACATATGATTTTTATGTACAAATTTAATCTATTTATCCTCACGCATTACTGCAGAAACATAGTATGTTTTATGTTAGGGAACTCAAAAGTTCTAAGTACACAGGCATGTACATTGTTATTACAACTATTTATGTTCACTTTCACAAACACATTTTGGGTTAAGGAACTGATGCTGTTAGGTACTCATAAATACAGAACATACAATAACTGTTTGTTCAATATTTACACATGTAAATGTAAAACTTATGTTATTGTTATATATAGTTGCCCCTGAAGGACATGTGTCACCTGAGACGGAACAAGTGTCTTCACCTGGGTCAGCCAGCTCAACACACCTAGGTGAGTGTATCAGTTGGTGGCCATATAATATGTGCTCTTCTATATGTTATGTTGTCATGTTCATTATTTGTTTTGCACATCTTCTTTAAATAGGATTACTTAGTGTCAGTGAAAATGAAGTGTAAGGCAACATGTATTGTGTTAGTGATGTTAACTATCATGTAGGAGTTGTGAGTTTACAGCAAGTTTTCATTCACTCATATTTCATACTGAGTCCAAACATTATTCTTAAGTCAAGGTAGTTTTAAATGTGAGGTTATAAAACGTATGGAAACATGTTAGTTGTTACTTATGACACAGTAGAATTACATAGTAACACAGCAGAGATTAACATGCCATTTAATAATGTGTACATTTATTTGTAGAACATGATGATGAGGATTATGATGATGATGATGATGATGATGCCGCCATAGACACACAAATACAAGCAAGTGACCATGAAGAGGTTCCAATTGAAACTGTTTTACCGCCAAATCGTCCAGCAACTACCACATACGATGCAATTGTAGCTTCTGAGGGAAAAATTGTGGAAGCAGAAAATCGTCGCCATTCTGACCTGATGACAGTGCTGGAAAGGATGATTGCACTGCAGGAAGAAACAGTTTCACAATTGGCACATCTTCACAGAGTCTTCATTGAAGTGCCTAAACAGTTGCAAAAAATCAACACCTCATTCGAAGCATTAGTTGTTCAGCAAACACAAGCTAATTACTTGAGAATTACTAATGTACCACAATTCAACTTGAACACCTCACAGGCAGGATCTGTTCATGCTGGTCAGTTTTCACCACATGCTTCTGATCTTCATTCACCAGGTCCGAATGTTACCGGTCAAGTAGCAGACATTGCTGTGCAGGTTCCTGACGACATCCTACCGCTGCCATCGGTACAAAATCAGCAGCTGACACCTACAAAGGAGGCGACAAAAACAAAACACAAGCAGTTACTACTGACCAGTTTTTGGTCAAAAACAAAAAAAGACACACATGAAACAGACCAACCATCACTTGTGCAGTGTCTACCAACTTGCTCACATGTGTCAGTGGGCACAAGCCCTGTCGGTGAGTCACTGGCCACAAGCCCTGTCCGTGAACAGTCACTACCCACAAGCCCTGTAAGTGAGTCACTGCCCAAAAGCCCTGTCGGTGAACAGTCACTGCCCAAAAGCCCTGTAGGTGAACAGTCACTGCCCAAAAGCCCTGTAGGTGAGTCACTGCCCAAAAGCCCTGTAGGTGAACAGTCACTGCCCAAAAGCCCTGTAGGTGAGTCACTGGCCACAAGCCCTGTCCGTGAAGTGCCAGAGGCCAGTCAAAGTGGCTCTGTTGTGGCTAAAGTTGTTGCCAAACGAAAAAGGAAAATACAAGAGACAACAAGCAGGCCTGTTACTCGATCTCAAAAGGAACAAAAAAAATAAATGTTATAATTCACTAAATATGTCTTTGGCCTTGTTGTGTTGACTTCAGATTATCTAATTAATATTGTATGTATGCAGAAGACTGTGTTGTTTCCAAACTTTCAAGTATGTTCTTGTACACGTGAAGTTTTGGAAATGTTAACAGTCCTAATTAAAGAATAGTGTTATAAATATTGATGTATTAATCGTCTGTTCAGTAATGGTCCACCAGGAGCCAGTTGCTAAGTTTAGAGAAGCTGCCATTGACTTTGCAGCAAAACATTGCATTTGGGTGTGTTACTTGATGTAATCATTGCATGTGCATATTATTCACATGCAATGAAAAAAAAACCTATTTAACTGCAAACATCTTTCTTGTACGTGTACAGCAGGATTATGTGTAAAATATTACTTACCTTTGCCTTGCTTGGGCATTGTAATGTTGTCCTTTAATCATTTATGTGTTCTTGTTTCAAGAACATCTCTGAATTTATACTAATATATATGTAGTATGTATGCATATATGCACACACACACACACACTGTGTGTGTGTGTGTGTGTGTGTGTGTGTGTGTGTGTGTGTGTGTGTGTGTGTGTGTGTGTGTGTGTGTGTGTGTGTGTGTGTGTGTGTGTGTGTGTGTGTGTGTGTGTGTGTGTGTGTGTGTGTGTGTATATATAGTACTATCTAAACTGGTATAGATGTATTTACAAAAAACATACACTTCATGCTTCCTTGTGAAAACACAGTATTTTAATAATACAGGCCTAATGTTTGAAAACTATACTAAGTGTGAGCCTCTAACAGTATTGGGCGCAAACAAATGTTTATTACTTAATTCACTCATGTTTATCACCATTTAAATAGGTTTCATACAAGGCCTACTTACTGCCATCAATATGTTGTGTGTACTCCTGCAATATAAAAAAATAAATAAAAGATACATTATATATATATATATATATATATATATATATATATATATATATATATATACATATACATATACATATACATACACACACACACACACACACACACACACACACACACACACACACACACACACATATATATATATATATACACACACACACACACACACACACACACACATATATATATATATATATATATATACACACACACACTATATATATATATATATATATATATATATATATACACACAATATATATATATATATATATATACACACAATATACATATAGTACAATATACACTTTCTATATATATATATTTATCAGAGAGATATATGTATATATATATATATAGATACACACGTATTTAAACTCATGCAGACAGGGAGTTAACCAGACTTTCAAATACACACAGAAATGTATGCGGGAAAGAAACATTTCATTTTGCAGGTGTGTGTATTTACTGATATGGCTGTCTAAGCACTATTTTCACACAGTGCTCTTTGTTATTTTGCAAGAAAACTCAATGTTACTTAATTACAAGTGTAGGAATGTTTTCAGAAACGAGATAAAAAAAAGGATACATGTTTGTCCCACAAGCGGCTATCACAAACCACAAATGTTCAACCAATTAAAACTACAAATCCAATTGGCGTTTGAAATGAGGAGTAAAAGTTTATACTTTTGTTGACCTTGAAAAGGAAACACAGAAATTTGTTAGCCATTAAGCAGTTTCATTTTTATGAGCAAAGGACAGATACCTGCACACATCTTTTGTGCTAATCTGCAATGGCTGAAGAATTCGTTAAAAATCAAAATCCGCAGTTAGGGTATAAATACATGGTATCAGAAGCAATTTTATCAACTTGCGGACACAAAGCAAGCACACGCCAAATCTATGATTTGATTCGAGCAAAATATCCTTATTACCAAGACCGTGGCCATGCGCGCAATTTTAATTCCTCAGTAAGATTCACTTTATCAACTAATGACTGTTTTGAACTTGTGCAGGATAAGCTAGAAGACAAGTATGGTTTCTGGAAGATTGCGAAGGAAAAACATTTCACCGTCAAAGAGGGCACACATATTGTGCTTAAAGGCATATTTATTCCTAATGCCAATAGCAATGGATCCGCTACTACTGTTCCGTGTGAATCGATACCTGCTGCAATATCTGCACCCTCCATTCCTGAAACCCACATTGTACAAGAACAAAACTACTATGATTATGTAGCAAGCCTTTCAGCAGAAAATGCTTTGGAATGGGTACCCGAAGAAATGAACCTACCTCCGGACCAATTGTTTGAAGAAAGCAGTGGCGATTCCTATGAGCGCTTCATGGAGGAGATGTGTGACATACTGGATTCAGCGTTTGGGTCAAGCGTGGATGAAAATGCCTTGCATTTCTGGAGCGACCAGTTGCAGGCAGACGAAGAGTTAATTCTAGAAGAATGGTAAATATAACAATCGTTATGCGTTGACTCTGCGTTTAAACTTTTTTTTTTATTTTAACCACCATTTTCACTTTTAATGCATGGATACAGCGTAACATTGCACACTGCATAACATGTAGCGATCACAAAGAAATTGTTTCCTAATACAATATAGTAGAACGTGAAAGAGTAGTACACATTGCTGACGGAATAAATATACGTACTTTCCTATCCCTTAAAACATATTAGCAACATTTTACCCTAACTCTAACACATACCTGTTTTGTTATCATGCAACATCTACAACATTTAAAACCGGGTCCACCACGTATGACGTGGGACCCTTGTCATGGGCCAAGGCGTCCTTAAAAAGGATTACGGATGTAAGTCCCGCCCCCAAGCGACGTGCGCGCCTCAAAGCCTATTGGCTGTCATGTTTTGTTATAGTAACGGTAACTGCAGTGTGTCATGTGTGCGGCTCAGTGTTTGTAGGCGTCAACTGGGCGTTAGCCGAATGTTAATTGAGTGGGAGGAGTGTTAGCGTGCGTTTCACGCTGGTTTAACATGACGTCACACGTATTGCATTTGCGCATTGTGTTATCGGCCGTCCTTTCTGTCCAAACACGTCTGTTTAAAAAGAATACAGATGTACTCGTTTAGAACGAATGTAGTTTCGTCTTCATTGTATTTGAAATAAAGATTTTATGTTTACTGGTATTTTCAAGATGTATTGAACGCACAACGTACGCTTTGTTTTGCGCATGCGCTAACAGTTAGTGGAGCCAAGCGTGAAGTGCGTGCGCACACTAACATGTGCGCGCACATTTTTCAGTATACAGGCAACGTTCACTTCATATACATAGTTATGCCTGCTACAAATTTAAATAAACATTACATACTGATGTACACTTGTACTTCTAACATATAAGTGAGTGACGTGTGTATGTACACAATCATATAGAGCTGTGTAACGCGTTGTCACGGATACATATATAGTAAGGTGCCATATTTGACCATCATGTGTTTGCTGTATTTCAGAGATGTCGAGGAAGATACAATCGGATCAATGTATGATTTCAGAAGAGTCTACCTTTATATGAGATGATTGTGAGGAGGAGCCACCGACTACTATACTACATATGGAACTAATTTTATATTGCTTGCAGCGCTTATTAACAAACAATTAAAAATGTGATACCCTTATGCCTATATTGCATAAGCACTTAATTAACATAATGATGTTGCAAAATAGTGCCTCATGAATTTTTATTGAGTGTTCTTTAATGACTACTATCATTTTATGGCATGGTGTGTTTTATATATAACAACCATTCCCACTCTGCTAACACATTTGTGTATTCTATTGTGTAATGGAACGTATGACTGTCGAAACTATGTAACAATAATAAGAAGAATAATAATAATAATTATAATATGAGCATGTTCATGTATAGCGCTGCTAGTTGTACACAGCGCTTTACAGACACATTTTTCAGGCTGAGGTCCCTGGCCCGTGGAACTTACAATTTATTTTTTGCCGCCTGAGGCACAGGGAGATAAAGTGACTTGCCCAAGGTCACAAGGAGCCGACACCGGGAATTGAACCAGACTCCCCTGCTTCAAACTCTCAGTGCCAGTGTGTGTCTTTACTCACTGAGCCACTCCTTCTCCCAATGTAAAGGACACTTACAACCAACTAGCCATTTTTTGTTAAAAATCTCTTGTTACATGGGTATGTTGATAAAATGGTTTGGGACTGTAGCAAATAATGTTATTGGCCAGATGTTGTGGTCCCCTACAATGCATGATGTTCTGAATATGACATCAACATCATGTAATGAAGTACGTTTCTGTGTATATTTCATTAACCTAACTAACTATAATTTACTGTGTTTATTAAACGTTCTAAAAATACATAGTATAGTCAATATGATGATATAAGCTACCATAATAAAGCTGGTGTTATCATTTGTCGGTGTTATACATGGATCCTACACAAATTGATACAGACACAAACAGTTGTCTTAAAAAGTGTGTCTATGCTAATGTGCACGTGATTGACGTTACAATTGTGAGAATACTTGATAATTATCATCATGATAATGATGAAGTGACGTGATTTATATTCCAAAAATATTACCAACATTGTCATATTGGTAAATTAGAAATGCTAAATGACAGTAACATTTGCCACAAAATTGTCTTTTCTGTTAACAGTTTTACACTTGGTACATGTAGGACACATCCACACACGTGTGACTTATACATACACATGTCACAAATTTAAATTAATGTTGACTATTAATTCCTAGCATTAAAAAACACCTACATTGCTAAATATAAGATGTAGTACGCATTGTTGTGATTACAGGCATTCATGCATGGAGTGTTATGATCAGTCAATTTCATCCGTGATGATTGAGCTCCCGTAAGTAAACAAATAAGTACAATTATCCCCTTGTCTCCAAACACCTCTATATTACATTAATGGAATTTATAAGGAAACATACATAAAATGTGATGAAATGGGAGTAATCATTTTCTAATACAATGCACATGAAAGCTCAAGAGTAGCTAAATGCATATACATGATACAGAAAGTACATATATGTTACATTTGTGTTTAAACCAATATGTTGGGTTTTGACTTCAAATAATTATAGGAAGATTGATGTAGGCACATCTTATGAGAGATGTCAGCAAATATACATACCATGATCAGTCATACTGGAGATATACCTATAATGCAAAGGAACAATAAATAAATTGCAAACATTGACATGCCATCTTCAGTACCGTAAACAACACAGCAAAGTGTGTATTTGGTGTTGAATGTGCAACACCATGTATATTTAATCACATTCAAAATGTAAATGAGCCTGGTGTACACATCATATGGATGTACATGTTACACTGCACCAATAACATTGTATGTAAGCATACTAGAAGCATGAATGAGTATGGGCATAATATGTGTATTGTGTTAGCATAAGGAACAGCACAATGCTAAAATATTAGTGCTTTGTTACCCCAGTTGTATTCACATACACACAACTAAAGTACAATTGAAGAGGGATTATATAACCTGTGCAACAATAACATACCGGTGCCACATCCCTTTGTGCACACAGCAGAGAAAAGAAAGGTGTGCAACCCATATTCATCTGTGTCCTACCAGAAGGGTATATAAAAAAACATTATTGTTAAGATAACATAATGTAACTATAAAAGTATAACTTGGAACATATATGTTTTTACTTACAAGAAAAAAATGAATTGATGAGATTCTGGCGTGTCTGGCCACCACTGGCTGTTTGTTCATTTTCAGCAGCTACATGGGTGGGATGCTCGTCTACCAAAGGCTCAGCTAGGTCTGATTGTACATTGTGCCTGAGTGCAACATTGTGCAAAATGCAACAGGCAAGGATAATATCAGACACTTTTTGAGGCTTGTATAGAAGAGCCCCACCAGTTCTGTCCAGACACCTAAATCTGGTCTTGAGTAGGCCAAATGTCCTCTCTATAACAGATCTTGTAGATATATGGGCTGCATTGTACCTCTCCTCTGCTTCAGTTTGAGGGTTTAGCACCGGAGTCAAGAGCCACGGCCTAATTCCGTATCCTGAGTCACCTATAATGAATGGAGCACACATAAGCTGACATTAGTGATCAAATTGTACAATGCCAACATTCCTAAATAAAAATGTGTTTTGTGTTAGAACATGTAAATGTGTACTCACCCAGCAGCCAACCATGTTCAAAATGTCCCTCTTCGAACGCATGGAAGACTGAAGAGTTCCTCAGGATAGAGGAATCGTGACTGGAACCAGGGAATTTGGGTACCACATGCATTATCCTCATCGTCGCATCACATACCACCTGTACATTGAGTGAATGGTAGTGCTTACGATTGCGGTACACATGCTCACTCTGACTAGGTGCAATCAAAGCAACATGTGTGCAATCGATTGCACCCAGCACACATGGTATCCCTGCTATATTATAAAAGCCAGTCCTGACTTCCAGCCACTCTGTCGCCTCTGTAGGAAAATGAATATAATTCCTAACGCGTCTATTGAGTGCATAGAGAAACTGGGTCAAGGCCCGCGAGAATGTAGATTGCGAGACCCCGCCCACTATGCCCACAGTTGTCTGGTATGACGCGGAAGCAAGATAATGTAATGAGCACAGCATTTTAACAAGCCCAGGGACTGCACGACCTCTGGCTGTGAAAAAATCTAAATCTCCCCTTATCTCCTCATAAAGAGATAAGATTGCTGCTGAACTCAAACGATAGCGACTTACAATCTCCTCCTCACTCATCCCATCTAACAGGGTTCTCTCCCTGTACACACGCGGACGAGGCACAACTTGTCTCCTCTGTCTTCTCCTCTGATCTCCTGTCCCTCTACCTGTCCCTCGGCCTGTCCCTCTCCCTGTCCCTGTCGTATCCGCGTGACTGTCCCTGTCACTGTCCTTCGGTGTGTCCCTCCCTTGCCCTATATGATTCTCTTGATCATCAAGCATGTCATAGAAAAGAATGCTCCTCCGTCTCCTAAACAATCTCAACATTTTGAAATGAGTAGCTGTGAATGAGCAGGTAATGGGCGTCCTTTAAATAGGTATGTGATGATGTCAGGTGACATAGTAAAATGCAAGGTGTTACATTAACATAATAAAGTACTTCTGTGGCAAGCTGTGTGCAGTTGTTGTTATAAGTATTTGTTGTGTGTATTCTGCAGGGAATGATGATATTTGCCAATGATGTGACGTGAAGCTTTGTACAAAGATTGGTTGAAAATAAATAGTGTAATGTGCAATGCATGTAACACTTGTGAACGCAATAGTCAGTCATGTAATTAGACAAAAAGGCTGAGATTGACGTGGGAAAAGTTTGGTGTAACATGTGTAATTAGGCATGTTATTGTCACATGTTGACAACAATGAATAGTCGTGTGCATATGCATGCATTTCTGTAAGGAGGATAGTTGCTATATAATGAGTTTACAAGGTGTCCCAATGATGAATTACTGTACATGTGTGTATAAGTTAGGTTGAAGTGCTTGTAATGCTACGGTTACAATGTAAACATGCAATGTGATTGAGCGTCCAATTTGTGACGTCATGAAAATAGGGAGGACCCAAAACTATATGTAAACATGAGAATACAGATGTACATGAACGTTTAAAGATGCGTGACACATTACAAGCATTGTGTAATGTAAAGGAAGATGAATATACGGTGTATGTGTGACATGTGTGACATGTGTAACATCATGTAAATAATTGTCGCTCAGTTCAGTAAAATGTGTGATATGATGTGAGGTTCTCCTTTAAGAGTTGAGTATAGTATTTTCCCTTGACACATCATCACATGATGAGTAATGTGACCCGCAAATGCTGACAACATGTAAAAGTAGAATGTTATGCAAATAATACACGTCAGCTGTGACACAATGCAGGGAATGCCCCCCACACTGTAATGCAAATGACGTTTGTATTGTGAGCAATGAAACGTAAACAGTACTATACTGTTATACGTCCCCGCTCCATTGACTCCATTGATGTACAGAAGATTTTTTTTTTCTAAGTGCCGTTCCGGCAGCCTTAGCGATCGTTCTCCCCTCCAAACTGCCAACTTTAGTTGGCGGGAGAAATTGGCCATAACATCTCAATTTCGTAGTGCCGATCAGCCCCGATAAGCTGATTTTTTTTGTTGAATCCAGCCGATTTAAAAAAGTGGCGATCAGTGGAGAAAACAGGCTTATCGGCAGCCGACTGGCCATAACAAAATAATCGGCTCCGAAACCTGGCGAAATCAAGCACTTATCGGCGCTTACTGAATCTCAAACCCAATTTTGGCTATAAAATGGCGATAATTCCCTTATCAACGCTTACTGCATGAGGCCCCATGTCACCGTTTGGTCTTAACGAGGACTTCAGACTTGGATGCTTTATTTAATAATGTCATTATTTCTACATGCCATTTCTAGTGTTCCCCTCCCCCCCCCTCCACTGTTATGATCATGATGCTGGATAATTAGCCCTCCTCCTTTCTGTCTTTTTGTTTATTTAGTTTCCCTGATTTGTGGCATTTTCTACTTTTGGCACTGTCATCATTATGGACATGCACGGTTTTGACCCATATGCATTTCTGTCATGTTATTTATCTCTAACCATGTCTTCCTATCCCTGCTTCCCACCACCCTCCTTTCCTCTCCCCCTTCCCCCCCCCCCACACACTCCCCCTTTCCCCTTCTCCCTGCTGTCCCTTTGCCCAGCTGTAATGTATGCACTTCAGTGGTGTTCGTTGCATTTTTATTATTGTTTACATGTGATCCTGACTGCAGCCTCTACGTCCATGTGCTCTGTAGCTGCTGACACGGAGCGCTTTGGCCCGCCCCCCTTCCTTCACTTCTCCCTCCTCCCTCCTTCCTGTTGCCGGTCATTGCGAGGCAACCTAGGACTTGAGCGCCACACATGCGCAGTAGAGCCCGTTCCTGTGGCTGAGGGGGTTTTCCCAGAGGTTTCCCTAGTTACCCGTGATGCTCCTTACTGCAGTGAGCACATGTGTTTGATGCGAGGTGATGACGTCATCGGTTCCTCGCCGGAGGAGGTTGCAGTCACACAGGTGTGTGTAGTTTTGGTTTCAATTAAGATAGTTGGTTATGGGTATATATAGGTGGTTATGGTCTATCTGTGGTAAGCACTCCCTTGATAAAGGTCCTGTTTTTAAGACCGAAACGTTGGTGTTTGTGCCTGCTATACTAATACAACTCTTTTTGCAAACAAGTGTGCTGTCTCTTCCTTGCTGTGCCTACTCTGGATTCCCTGGATTCTCTGGTCTGCCTGGTAAGGAGCCTTTGATTATATTTATTCATATGGGACTAAGCACCTGTCTTCATCTGTATTTGTGTGCCATCTGCTCTGTTACATATATATATATATATATATATATATATATATATATATATATATATATATATATATATATATATGATATTGTACATGTGTGGTTTACAATATATAGGCCGCACAAGAAGACCACTAAATGAGAGATTTCTGGAACACAGAAGGAACATTGTGAAAGGGTTTGCAGGACATGGAGTCTGATAATTTCTTTGAAAAACACAATAATAACCCCCAGGACATTACAATCATAGGTATTGAGTATATTATAGCAGGTCCACTTAAGGGATGATAGATATTAGAAAATTACGCAAACAGGAAACATATTGGATCTTCAAGTTGCAAACTTTATACCCTGGGGGTCTCAATGTAGATTTACACTTGCTGTCCTTTTAGTAGCTTCTGACATATACAATTTTCAAGTAAAGTCTGTTGGGTTTCAACATAAAATGTTGCCTTTTTAACACTCCTTTTCTTTTATCCAATGTTATAGTCTTTATTAGTAATTTTTTGAGTAATACCATCTAGCTACCAGTAGTTGATGGGTATACCATTTAGGTCGCTTCTAGTTTCTCCAGTCTATGGGCCTCATTCTAGTAGCTTCAATGAGTTTGCTGCTATCTCACAAGGTTTGTGGAAAAAAGAAAGACAGCAGGGGAGCAAAGGACAACAGCCAGAATGGAATGGCAAGACTGTGTGGTAAACAGTAAAAACTATGACAATACAAATCAGTATAAAAAACAGTATAGAAAACGAGGAGTGCACAGATCTGCACACAATGGGGAGTAGGGGTGGTGTTGTAGAGCAATAATCAATAAGTGCATTACTTACACGGCCATGTGTTAGCACAGAAGAATAGAAAGATATCATTTGTAGCTTCCTTCACAGTCTGCGCGGCTGTGTGTAGGGTCAATCAGGGGACTGGTCTGGGTCAGATGACGTGATGTCAGCTGTACCTCTCTCCCACGTAGTTCTCCCTCGATACAATAAAACGTATGGAGAGACAACAAAGAGTAGGGAGTGATCACAGGACCATACTAATTGAATGAAGTGTTTAAGTACATAAGTGAGGTAATCAAATGGTGGGTGCAAACTGTGAACTGAAAGTGAATCAGAAAAAGGGGAAGGGGAAACACAAAATGGATGTGCCCCCTAAAAGAATTCACTTAAATGCACACCACCCAAGTGTAAAAATTAACTTTTAATAAATTCCTTAAAACATATATTACCAAAGTAATGTGTGATGTGGATTAAAAATGTATTAAATCATAGCTATCAAGCAACCGTGTCATTGATTATTCATACTATCCCAGTGCCAATAAATATGGTGGGATGTAGAAGACAGGGAATGCTATGAGTAGGGTATTAACCCCTCTGAGGCAACGGTGAGACCAAGTGTTGAATTGTGTATAAATATACTCAGATAAGTGGCCAAAGGATTGAATATCCTACTGCTGCTAGATATAACTCCCCTGCACATTTACATAGAGATTAGTCTAAATGATAGTGCTGGCATGTGATGGTATATTAGCTGTATCGTAGGACTGCCAAACACAGCAGTGCTGGGTTGAATACACAGCAATGCGATGTGAAGACGCCTCACATAAAATGCAAGGATAGCAGGCACACTGACTGTGAATTGAATAATAAATAATTAACTCGTATGGTCTTCACAGTTACACCCAGGATACTGCAAACACTACATTAAAAACAGCTCCAAATAGGAGACTGACAACATTGCGCGTCCAACGCACGTTTCCCTCCAGCAAAGGAGCTTGTTCAGGGACAAATATTTGTCCCTGAAGAAGCTCCTTTGCTGGAGGGAAACGCGCGTTGGACGCGCAATGTTGTCAGTCTCCTACTTGGAGCTGTTTTTAATGTAGTGTTTGCAGTATCCTGGGTGTAACTGTGAAGACCATACGAGTTAATTATTTATTATTCAATTCACAGTCAGTGTGCCTGCTATCCTTGCATTTTATGTGAGGCGTCTTCACATCGCATTGCTGTGTATTCAACCCAGCACTGCTGTGTTTGGCAGTCCTACGATACAGCTAATATACCATCACATGCCAGCACTATCATTTAGACTAATCTCTATGTAAATGTGCAGGGGAGTTATATCTAGCAGCAGTAGGATATTCAATCCTTTGGCCACTTATCTGAGTATATTTATACACAATTCAACACTTGGTCTCACCGTTGCCCCAGAGGGGTTAATACCCTACTCCTAGCATTCCCTGTCTTCTACATCCCACCATATTTATTGGCACTGGGATAGTATGAATAATAAATGACACGGTTGCTTGATAGCTATGATTTAATACATTTTTAATCCACATCACACATTACTTTGGTAATATATGTTTTAAGGAATTTATTAAAAGTTAATTTTTACACTTGGGTGGTGTGCATTTAAGTGAATTCTTTTAGGGGGCACATCCATTTTGTGTTTCCCCTTCCCCTTTTTCTAATAAAACGTATGGAGCTTATTTCAGATAAAAATAACAGCATTTATTGGTAGAAAAACACATGTACACTCACATGTAGAAATGTCCTTGTCAGCAAACGTAGAAGCCATGTACACTCCTGCAGTGATGTATCTCTGTCACCGCGTCCGGTAACAGGAGCTGCGTCAAGCTGGAACTGGAGTGACTGCAAGCAACTACGGAAGCCTCCACAGGACAAGAAAGGCTGGCTCCAAAGTGCTATCCCACATAGTTAGGATCCCATGCAGGCGGAGGCGCTGTCACCCATCGAATCAGGTACACCCCAGGCTCCCAGTGGCAGAGGTTCAGGCCACCCTATCTCCCAGGGGGTGGGGTTAGTGCGCTACATATATATATATATGTGAAATAGAGATAGCTTTCTATGAATAAAAAAGGTTGATTTCTAAATCTCTTCAAGTTCACCAGAGGCCATCAAGTATGATCTTATATTTAGTATCTTTTAAATATGTTGTTTGAATATGTTATAGATATATAACAATTACAATGCAATCTATTCACACATATTCATACGTGACAAACTGAAATTATATACCTCAATTACTCCCTAACTGACAATTTTATTAATTGGGATGCTGATCCAATTAGATCAGGTATAGAAGGAACCTTTCAGCTCTGAATCCTTCATTCTCTACCAAAGCCACCACCAAAGGGGTGAAACGCATAGGATAACACTAAATTGAACAGTGAAGTAAGCTGGTTCACTGAACACACAGAGACATGTGTTGTTGTTCATCTGAGGTTGCATTTACCTAATTTTAAGACCTGCTAAGGAATAGATGATTGTTATTATGTCCTGATATGTAAAACCATAGAATTCAAAGAGGGTGTACTTTCTTTTTCACACAACTGTAACAATTCCTGACATGCAGTTATCAATGGCAGACAATACTTTGCCACCTTCACACATCACCCAAAAATGCTTCCCTCTGAATAGGAAAGGTCTCCAGTACCAGCCCTCTCCTCCTTGATATCTTCACTTCAAAAAGTTAATTAGAGTTTAGCAAGTCAATTGCATCAAGCAAATATCAGATACAAGAAATGTGCGGATAGTCCTCGGATGAGCACTCCTGTGTATCAACTAGATGAGTGAGTGTGGCTATCCACTCGAGACTTACCTTTAATAAATACCCCTTGCTTCATTATTTGCTATTACTATATTCTTTGACTTCCTGGTTCCGGTTTGCCTCTGACTTCCCTCTGCTTGCTTGTTGCCCTGGCCCTAGTTCATCCAATCATTCTCCTACTTGCTGCCCACCTCGACCCCGGCTTGCCTGACTACATCTTTTGCCTGACCCTCCTGGATACTGTCCACTGCACATTGCACTGCTGATCTGGAATCCTAACTCTAGATATCCGTGATTACCCCCAGGCGATTCTACACTATTGACTATCCCCATGGATATCCCCACTGAGCCTGATACCTTTTCTGGAGTAACCTCAAATGAAAGCGCTATGTGTTAAATATATTAAACAGCACTAAGCTGTAGAACTCGGTAAGAAACATTGAAGACAAGGTACCTTAATATGTGTTATGGTTTAGTTCTCTTTAATACTGTATCAGCAAAATTTTGTCAGCTTTCCTGGGTGAGGAGCCTGGCCAGATAGAACAGCTAAAAAGATGGAATCCATAGAATTACACTTTCTTTGCCCAAATTTAATTATAGAGCTCTTTTACATTCAAAATGCAAATGCTTTGAGTTGAAGTCTTTTAAAAAGTTTTACATGATATTCTTAATTATAATTTAACTCTCAAATTATGAATGCTTCTATTTATAATAATGACTATTAAAGTAATATTATTTTAGTTGCATACATTTGAATCAGTATTGTACGTAATTAATTCATATTTCGTGTCATAAAACTACTCACTGTAGCTTAGCAGAACTTTAAATTGCTAAAACAAATATATAATGTATTTCTATTCTGAGAGCTGTTATCTGAGTCAATTACACTTCTTTCTTATACATCTTTCTTTTTGTGTGCGTACACTATCTCCCATAAATATCTTACAGGGCTATTTTTGTATCACAAAAATTATTATGCACAAAGAGATATACTGTAATAGCATTACCAACCAGTCCTAAATCCCTTTTCTATCCAGTATTCTATATTGTATAGAATGTTTTAAAATAAAGCCCTTGACTAAAAGAACAAAAACAAGGCATTAAACTATGACATAAATGAAAAGAGTAGTTTAATTAGAGAGAATGCATTGAATTCACTGTAAAATTAGTTATGTAGATATGCATCAAAAACAACAGAATACAAATGTATTACCTAAATCATCCTGATTGCGATGACTTGAATAGTCAAAAGATAAAGGATATACTCCATAAACCAATATTGTGGTAATATTTGAGATACTCTTGACCAGAATACACTTTCACAGGCACTCACATAATTTTGAAGGGAGTAAACTCTACACACCCACTAAGATTGAATTGAAGGACTACTTTCAAACCTAACCCTGCATGCCTAGTTTCCAAACATGATCGCTTTATCTGTTATTTACTTTTTTTAATGTGTTCCTCTCGTATGGAGTTGTGATAACCTCAGGTTAAATAACATTATTGAATTGAACAAATGTTACTAGATAGTTACCCAGCCTCTACTTTGTCCTACTTCACACAAAGACAATGGGGAAATTGCTAAAGATTGCTAAAGATACCATTCCCTTAGCGTGAATAGAGAGAAAGTAACTTGGTAATGTCAGGATAAGCCTATGCTTCAAGGTTCCATTATGTCTTATACAATGCTAATAATAAACCAGACAAAGCACAATAATGAAGAAGTGGTAATAAAGTATGTCTATATTATGCAGACCAATTCTCTTTTAATATGGGAAAAGTACAGATTTTCAAGAAAAAGAAATCTATGTAATTAGTCTGTATGAAGTCATTTCTTGATATTTACAATACATAGAATGTAAGCTGTAGTCTGGCAATGGCTCTCATAAACATCTTACAAACTTTGCAATAATCAACTTTCAGAAGAGATGAGGATGAGAAGCCAGGATTAAAAAAAAAAAAAAGGTTATGGGAATACAGCAGGCTTGGGGCCTCATGCAGAGAGCATAGAATTTTAAAAATGGCGAATTTCATAAAAAGTAGCTTTTTTGGAGAGTTTTATTCTCCATATGCAGAAAAGTGCGAATTCTGCTATGTTTAACATGGATGCGTGTGGCGAGTTTAAATTGGCGAGATGCGCGCTTCAGAAACGTGTAAAAACAAATTTGCGCCTTTTTTTTCCCCTTTACTATAGGCGGCGAGCGCCATCTTGCCATATTTTCGTGGCGCGGCAAAAATGCGAGAATCGCGCCTTTTTTTGGCGCGAACAGCCGCTACTTGCCGTTCGCACCTCTCTGCATTCGGAGAGTTTTAAAAATGGCGCGATGGAGGTTCTCGCCAGCCGCGAGGCGAGTTTTAAACATAGAAATAAAAAAATGGCGCGTTTTTCGCAACTCGCCATTTTATGCCGTTTTCTGAGGGAAATTGAACAAAAAATGGCGAGTTTTGAAATAACGATGCTCTCTGCATGAGGCCCTTAGTCATATTTGGAAACGGTATCTTATGCAGGGGCGGCAAGGTTAAAGAATACACTGTTAGGTGCTCTACAGACTTTTTAGACTTCAATGCTCACATTGAGGCACTGAGCATGTACTGATTTTTCTATTTTAAAAAATGCAAATGTAATAATGAGCATTTGTTACTAAATTACCAATAGTATAGTCATCAGTGCAAAATACAAGAGAGAAATAAACAGCACCAGATTTCTAAGGGAATTATTTTCTGTCAAAAGCCTAATGCAGTTTTTAGTACCAATGTTACCCTGCTGTTGTGTCAGGGAGACCTCCATAAATAGAGACTTCCATGCCCCCCCCCCCCCCCTCCCTCCACTAATTAAATTTTTTGTCAGCATACACATTTGAATTATGTTTTCACCACAGGACTATAATGTATTGCACAATGTCACGGTAAATGATTAAAAAATACTTATGTTGTTTATGTGAAAACTATTAGGATCGAATTCTGGATTATCTTTGAAAAAAAAGATCAATAGGGGCTATTTATTTGTGAATTAACATTGTGGTAGGGCGAGAGGCAAATAATCTACTTGGGGTATTTTATTTCCTATTAAGTTCCAGAATCACAACAAGTGCATGATGATTGGTAAAGCTTTCACCATCTTCCCATTATAGCTCTAAGTAACTACAGTAGAGTACTGGCATGCTGTTTGTCTGCCATTAACCTGTGCTAGCACCACCCTAATACAGTATATCTAAAGTAGAAATATAGCATGGACACCTGGAGAGTGACCTCAGGGAGGTGATTGTTGAAAACAACACAAGGCTAAGATCTTTATTGTGTTACAACACTAATTAACAAACTAATAATGCAAACTGTTTTGCAAATGGATGAATGAATACCCCTAGGGGGAAATCTAAGGATGTCAATGTTATATTGATGCTCAATGAAGGGATGAGTTGTCTGCTACTGCCATTTAAAAACAGCTTAAGCCCTTTGTCAATCTTTTTTTTTCCCCTTTTCCTCTTTTTTTGCTGGTATTCTCTGAAACATAAGCAGGACCTGACATTTTCTACGTGTCTTTCGTTGTCTATAGTGTGATATTTAGGTCAGGTTTATATACAGTACATTATAAACATTCGGAGTAAGACAAGAGATGGGAAGAGCATTTAATGTTAGCCCGTGCTCCATGCTGATTTTACTTACGATATTTGCAGTCATTTTTCTCGTGTCAATTTCAATTAGAATCAGATGTAAGAAAGTTGCTGATTATTAGACACGTACATTTGGTGCCGATCTCTCAAGAGCAGAGATTTATACAAAGTCTGACCATGCATATTAGCTGATATAAGAAAAAATACAAAGATAAGTCATTAGAACTTTGATACATTCCATGATAATATGGCACTTATTGTAACTCGTCCCCCTAACTACTGCGAAAGCCACCCACCAAACCTTTTCTTTTACATACAGTTTGTATGGATGGGCAATTTCACTCCAAACCTTTTCTTTGACATAAAATATATATGGGTGGGCACTTTCACTCCTGTTTTGGTTCAAAAACATTTTAATATTTTGGATAGGGTTTTGATTCTTAAAAGAAAGTTTGTATTTGGGTTCCAGTTTTGCCAACATCGTTTTTGATTTTGGATTTTTAGAAAATTACGAGGGGGAAAAATCAAAAAAGGCCAAACATGCTGTAATAGCTCAAAAAAAAAGTTTGAAAAATGCTTAACATAAGTATAAAATCGTATAAAGAATAAGGAAACAAAATAATAAAGCTGTATAAGTTACAATACTTCACCTACAAATTAATACGTGGTTAGGTGTTCTGGTTCTAAATACATTTTGGGATTTGATTATAAAAAATCTTATATGATTTGGTTTTGGTATCTACGGTTCTGAATTTAAACACTCGGTTTTGTCATCTCAAAAAAAATGTACCAATTGGACACACGGTTCTTTCATACATTGCAGCTAAAAGCCATTGACTCTCTTATTGTCGAGTTAAATGGCAATCCAGCCATTTGTGATGTTTGATCACATCTCTTACCTATGTCCTTATTCAATACGCGGAGAGTCATGCACACTTTATGAAGTAACTTCCATTCAGTCTTTTGCTGCTCAAAGGGCCAGCAATGCACTCTTCTGCAATGTGTATCTGGTCCCACTGATAACACAAGAGTTAAATTGAATGGACGACAACATGTTTCTTGTAGTATAGAAGAGGCAGTCAGCCTTGAGCCATGTATGTATTTTGTATTGAGTTCTGTGTAAGAGAATACAGTATATCTAATTTGTGATTTTGAAAGCTGATGCACAACCAAATTACTTGTTCTGTAGTTTAACTCCTGTAATGGCAATGAGGGCAATATGACTTCATTAATTCATTATTAAATATGTCTGTAGCCGGGTTCCCCTGGTGCACCCTTACCTCCACTCTGTTGCGGGGACCCCCGCTGCATGTCAGGGAGCTGCGGGAGCAATCGGTGGCGTCAGAGGCAGGGCGCCGCCATGTTTTTCCTGTCCGTTCATGCGCAGAGGAGGCCCGGCGTCCATGTTGCGGTTGGCGCATGCGCAGTATGTGTTTGGAGTCACGGCGGCCATTGCCCTTAGTTCAGGGACTCCCTAGCGTCGCGCATGCGCTGGTAGGGGTAGCGGCGGCCATTACATTGTTGCGCATGTGCAATAGAGATCGCACATGCGGCCCCAAGAACAAAATGCTCTGCAAGGGACTACAACTCCCAGCAGCCCCTGGGGCTGGAGCCTAGGTGACGCCAGGGAGCCAACAGAAGAGCCAGATTCCCCTGCAGACAGAGATACATTTTGCGCTGGGGAAGGAAAGATCAGTAGGAGCTGGGACACAGACAGGGGAGGGTGTAGGTGCAGGGAGGCAAGTAGCCTCTGCACAAGACCAGAGATCTCCCCTAGGCCCCAGCTAGGCCCTACTCACATACCAGTTTGTGGTTGCTACAGGGACAGGCCCTTAGGTAGGGACCCTGCCCCTTTAGTTGTTAGTAGTTCAGGGACACAGCGTCCAAGTTGCGCATCCTTGATAAGTATGGTCAGGGACCAGACCCTTTCAAGATACAGGGACGGTCTGCATGGTGGGATCATCCAGCAGGAATCACCTCACGCGGAGGCGGACTCGTCGCGGGATCAGAAGATCCACCTTATCTCCACGTCAGCGCGCCCGGGTGTGGAGACAACCGGCAGGTACCTTCACCCTCACAAGTGCACCATCCAACATCTCAAATTAGTGAACAGCGCTGTCTCACACACCAGTGGGGGTTGGGTGTGGGGTTTTGGGGTGCTGGGACATGGTATGGGGTTACAGCCCTGCCAGGCGTGTGGTGGTTGTATCTCTAGTCATTGTAGAGTACAGTGTGAAGAGTTATCTGTTATATCTCTGTTACAGTAAAGGCCTTTCTATTTTTACTAAGCGTAAGTATTCATTGTGAATGTGTCCTGTGAGGGGCTCCTCCCACTGTGTTGGGATCCCTCTCAGGTGGAGGCGCTGCACCATATGGTAAGAGTAATTCACCCCAGGCTCCCTGTGGTGGAGGCTTAGGCTCCCGTGAGCTAACAGGTAAAAGACAGCACCAGTAGCGTATTTACAGCCCACCCCCAGATCTCACTTGGGGGGGGGGGGTGAGGGGGGAAACAGGGCTACATGTATATTTTAAAAAACTCTTACTTTTTAAAATAACCCAAACCTCTTACACAGAGAAGGTAGAATTGATAAAGAGGAATCAGGGAAAGGTAACAAAGAGTTTTTTTTTTTTGCTTTGCCAAAGCAAGTACACACCATTAAACAACCCAAATCATACCATGTAGGCTTTTAATAATATTGTTTCCTCTATAGTGCTGTCACTGTATGCAGCGCTGTACATAGAATGTTGCAAGAGCAATGTTTCCCTGAGCTTACAATCAAATATTGATGCCTAAGAAACGGAGAGATAAAGTGACGTGCCTACCCACTTCAAAGGCTGTGAGACTCAGTGACACTACTGAGTTACTCATTCCTTGTCAGACTGCTGGGGCGCGCTCCTCACTGGTCGTCCTGCTCTGTCTCCGTGCAACTCCTAGCTCCACTGCCGAGTGCTTCTCTGCTTCACTTTGGTGGCCCGCTGACGCATACCATCATTTCTCCCTGCCTGCCTCTATCTGGGGATGTAGAGAGAGAGATGGTCAGCAGGGCTGCCGACAGGGGGGGGGGGGGGCGGGGAGAGTGGTCCCCCAAGAGCACGGGCTGCCGGGCTATAGCTACGCCCTTGAATAAAGGTAGCGCTTACCTGTATAAGTGACAGAATGTGTATAAACAAGTGCAAATCAGTTAAGTAATATGTGCTAATATATATATACATATAAAGTGCAAGCATGATGAACAATAGAGAAATAATTACGTATTACACTTGAAACAATGTGAATCGTGTAAACCATTCCTAGTGATAAAGGTGTGGTCCAAATAGGATCTTAGATGAGGAAGTTCAAAAAACAGATGATCTTTGTGGTATGAGGAAATTTGACTGCAGTTTAAAATAGTGATGAACCCCATTACAGAGATAAATCTGAAGAGAGAAAAAGAATAAAATGCGCAAGCTCCATAGCGTTACTGTTTAGAAATGATTTTATAGGGAGCTTCATCTCTAGCTACTCACACACTTTGCAGGTTTGTGAAATCTGGCATCTATGGCTTCAGAAAAGTGAGAGGGCATGTGCACAAACTGCCATCTTGCCCACTTACTATTCAAAGCCCCCCGCAGGCTCAGTGCCTCAAAGTCTAGGACGGTGACAACTGGCCAGGCTGGTCAGCTATCAGTCCACGATGCGGGTACTTGACTTAGCCATTTCACCTGAATAGCTTTCACACCCCTGACAGCTAGTGTCCCTTTAATCTACGGACCTGGGATTAGACTCACTGGCACCAAAGCCCAGGTGGTCAGGAGCGGGGGGGCTTTCCCTTCTGTCCCTAGGATGAAAGACCCTCCCTGGTTTAATGTATAAAGTAAAACATATTTTAAAACACTGCTGCTTAATAAAATATATTTTTATACATTCTGCTGCTAAAATGTGTTACAGTCCTTTGGTGTGTGAAATAGAGTGTTCCCCTTATACTAGCCTTTATTTCTTACACCCAGCAAACACTTTTAAACATTTTAACTTTACTTTTAAAACTCTTTCAGCCTTATCTCTGGCTAGAGTAACCTCCAAACCTTTATACTAGGTTTAGTCAGTCTGGGCAACCCCTGGGCATTCCCTCATTACAATGGGGACCCTAGAACAGGTCCAGGGATACCTTTACCCCGTTGCCCCATTTTAGCCTCTGGTCTGTGCTGAAGTAGGCAGACTAGCAGTGAGCCGCAACAACGCTTTCATGGTAGGGTTTTGACCGGAGCACTGCACTTTAATGTAGCCGGGAATCTAACCTGAAACCCAATACATTTTTGGGGTCTCCAGTAACTTTGGAACCCTGCTAAATAGATGCGATCTGAAAGAAGTTTCTCCATGAAACCTACCCTGAAACTCACAGCCTGGTCGTCTCCATTTGCTAGCACTCCTGGAAAGGGTAAAACATAAAAAATTGCAATTGTCGCATATTTTTTTACATGATACAGTAATGCATGCACAAGAGCTGACACTCCAGGACCCCCAAAACACAGTTCAGGGGCAACCAAGTGGGCTTAACCTTTATTATAAAGCCTGGTTACCCCCTCACCATCACAATGCCCAGCTCACAGGAAGGATGAAAATAAGTAAGATCCACACAGTGGAAATCAGCTCCATGGCTATCAGCAGACAAATCCCTGCAACCAATCAGGCTGAGATAAAAAAAAAAGCTGTGTGTGCTGTGCACGCGCATAGTAAGTGAAACTTCTTTGACTTTTGTCACAGAAATTGTATTTGTATTGGTGATGTTTTAATTAAAAATCAAAATACAATTTCATTGACAAAACGCAAATAAATTTGACTTAGAACATGCGTACACATCCCTTGTATTTGCACTAAGCGTGAATTCCTCGTGTGTGTGTGTGTGTGTGCGTGACTGTGTGACTGTGCGTGTGACTGTGCGTGTGACTGTGTGACTGTGCGTGTGACTGTGTGACTGAGCGTGTGACTGTGTGACTGTGCGTGTGACTGTGCGTGTTACTGTGTGACTGTGTGTGACTGTGCGCGTGACAGTGCGTGTGCGCGTGACAGTGCGTGTGCGCGTGACAGTGCACGGTGCATGTGACAGTGCGTGTGCACGCGACTGACTGTGTGCGCGCGACTGACTGTGTGCGCGACTGACTGTGTGCGCGACTGACTGTGTGTGTGTGCGACTGACTGTGTGTGTGCGTGTGACTGTGACTGTGTGTGTGTGCGTGTGACTGTGCGTGACCATGTGCGTGTGCGTGTGACCGTGTGCGTACGTGTGACCGTGTGACCGTGTGACGTATGCGCAGCCCCCCTTCCCCTCACACATCCCCCTAACCTATTCACAGTCAGTGTGTGTATGTGTCAGTCAGTGTGTGTGTGTGTGTGTGTGTGTGTGTGTGTGTGTGTGTGTGTGTGTGTGTGTCAGTCAGTGTGTGTGTATGTGTCAGTGTGTGTGTCAGTGTGTGTGCATGTGTGTCAGTCAGTGTGTGTGTATGTGTGTCAGTCAGTGTGTGTGTGTGTGTGTGTGTATATATATGTATGTGTGTGTTTCTGTCACTGTATGTGTGTCTCTCTTTCTGTGTCCTGCCCCCTCTCTCCTGACTCCCCCCCCCCTCAAAGGCAGGCAGAGCTGCGGACCCGCGGCGGCTCTGCCTGAGACTCTCCCCCCCCCCCCCCCCCTCACAGACAGGCAGAGCTGCGGACCCGCTGCGGCTCTGCCTGAGACTCTCCTCACACCCCCCCCTCACAGACAGGCAGAGCTGCGGACCCGCGGCGGCTCTGCCTGAGACTCTCCTCCTCCCCTCACACCCCCTTACAGACAGGCAGAGCTGCGGACCCGCGGCGGCTCTGCCTGAGTCTCCTACTCCCCTCACAGACAGGCAGAGCTGCGGACCCGCGGCGGCTCTGCCTGAGTCTCTCCTCACACCCCCCCCTCACACCCCGGCGGCGCTCAGTCAGCGGGACGCAGGAAAGCGGAGGTAGGGAGGAGAGAGGCTGCGCGGCATGGCAGCGGCCGTTAGGAGCGGCGGCTATCGCCGCCGCATATGTCACGGTTTGTGGGGGGTGTGGGGCTCGGGAGGGGGGGGGCTCGGGGGGGGGAGTGTGGGGGGTGATTAGGAGTGGCGTCGGCGGCTATCGCCGCCGCCGCATCTGATTTGTGGAGCGGGTGTGATGTCAGTGTTGGGGTCGGGCTGAGCCAGAACACAGCCCGGCCTCAACTGCCAGCACTGACGTCACATCCGTTTCATTTCTGTCTCCACAATTCTTTTTTGCCCCATCACGAATGAGGTGCCACTAAGGAAGTTTCACTTCAATAAAGGAGTCAGCCAGTCCGCAAGTCCACAGGACAACTCGGCCTCAGTAGTTCAACAGGGTAGATATCGCTTGATAGTTCAAAGAGTGAAGGAACCACCTCACATCAATTCACTTCAACACTGGGGTGTGCTAGGCATCAGAGAACATTTGCACACCACTGATAGATCCACACTAATGGAGAGGTCCAAGAAAACACGTTTGTCTAGTGAGAAGATGGTATATTCAAAAAACATAAGGGTTACAACTGTAGGATCCAAACAAGGGTCAACTAAATTCATCACTACTGTAAATGAAACAGCTTTTCTGACTACTTAAGTTTTAAATAGGCATTGGAACATTCTACTGTGTGATCCACATTTAGGTCATCAACTAAGTTTGTCCCTATAGTTTTCCACAAGGATTCCAATATTAAAAATCTATTGCTACCTAGCAAATTAAAGAAATTAAAGGACCTTGTTTGGGCCCTACTAAAGACAAACCTGGGAACCACAGTGTGGTATAAGTTGCTGTTTAATGTGCAAATACATTGATCTTCTGGACTCCTTTTCCTCTTTCTCCAAGGGAACCTGCCATTCAATAAAAAGCCCAATTAACTGTCTAACTACACATGTAGTATATTTATTATGCTGCTCATGGCATGGCATGGCCTGGGTTATTACTGCTATGCTATGCAGATGACACTCAACTCTACTTCTTCTTTGCACCAGGTACTAAGGACCAATTATCAGTTTTCAATAGATGTTTATCTGAGCTCCTATAGTTGGTTGAGGTTGAATCCTGATAAGACAGAAGTGCTCGTGGTGGATGCTCGCCATTGGAAGACAACAAGACTGCATCTAGGTCAACTAATTGGCCTTAAGCTTGGGGGTTCCAAGTTGCTAAACTCTGTCCGTGTGGAGAATCTTGGTGTTGACCTTGACTTGACCCTTACACATCAGGTGTCAGCTGTGATCAAATCTTTATTCTTCCACCTAAACAAGAGAGCCAGGATTAAGCATTTGATCCCCAGAGGATCTTACTATGCTTGTCCATGCCTTTGTGTCCTCACGCCTGGACTATTCCAATGCACTATACCTGGGTCTTCCGGAAAAAGAGCTGCACCACCTGCACCTGGTGCAGAATGCGGCGGCCAGGTTGTTAACTAACCTGACCTGTTCTTGACATATGACACATTGGAAAATTGACATTTGTAGTCACAAATTCCAGTTTCCATTACAAGGACTATATTTGTGTGCTATTGTATTGCAGATAATGGACTCTGAATCCCAAAGAGCCTACAATGTAATCCTTCAATGTTCAGCACAAGATGGTAATATATAGAACAGGAGTGGCCAATACCAGTTCTCAAGGGCCATCAACAGGTCAGGTTTTCAGGATATCCCTGCTTCAGCACAGGCGGCTCAATCAGTGACTCAGTCATTGACTAAGCCACCATTGCTGAGGCAGGGATATCCTGAAAACCTGACCTGTTGGTGGTCTTTGATGACTGGAGTTGGCCACTCCCAGTATAGAAGTCCTACTTAATCTATTCCTTGTCTCACATGCAAATTAAAAATGATTCAGTGACAAATGTTATGGTGATATGGTGAATATGTTGTATTAGTGTATTATGACTTACTTTGGGAGGATTAAAATTGATTTGTCATCAACATACACTTATTATGTGTTTCCTTTTTCAATACATGTCAAATGAATGTGGATTTTGGCATTTATTTAAACTATATAAGGCAGTCCGCCAAAATACCTATTTGATTTTTGCATGAAACAATTGGTCTTCTTTATATACGTAACCACAAATGTGCTTTTATCTGTTTTATATTTAGTACCTATTCTTGTTTTATTGGTATGAAAATAGGGAGAAACAGGTTTAAAAAAAAAAGTGGGCAAGAAAAGTATTTGTGTAGTCAAGGTAGATGGCAAGAATGTCAGAAAATCACATGGGAAATCTGATTTAATGAAGACATCTATTGCACCAATTTAGAAAAGCTACATGAGAAGTTACAATCATCTGTTGAAAAAAAAAAGTCCTAATCTGTTTAAGATAACATCATTTGTTGGTATGTTAATACAATTATCTAAAGCAATAATTTAAGGTTTATTGAAAGCTTCGAAGCCAGGTGGACAAAGTGTAGAAGCACTGAGGAATAATACAAAGATGCAACATGCAAACTTATCCAGCAGCCCATTAACTAATGAAGTCTTAAAGGTTTAGCAATGGAGAGCTGACAAATCATGGTGACTGTTTCAGGGAAATCACCTTAGGTATTCTTAGGTATCACCAAGTGTAAAGTCTCACTAAGCTGCAGAACATTCAGCTGTGACTCTCAAATCTTACTCAACCTTAACACAAAGAACAGATATCTACTAATACAATGTTTTGGGGTCCAGTCAAATTTTTCTTGCGAACAATGCATAACCATAAAACAATGAGAACATTACTGCAATAGATTCAAGATGAAGGATCTGTTTTTCTGCTTACCTCCTGTGTCACCCTCCTTTTCTTTTTCATGCTTGTTTTTGCTTCAAAAGAGTATTAAACTGAATTTATACTCAGATCTTATCTAAGAGCAGTCAATTTACAGGATTGGCCATTTCACTGGTGTTTTGGTTCTAATTTTTTTGTTGTTGGTGTTTTTGTGTAATTCTTTTTGAAAATCTAGGCTGGACCTTGAACTTCTCACAAACGTTTGCATATTTTTTTTTTTTTGTTCGCAATCTCAAAAGTTTTGGCTCAAATGTCAGTTAGATTCAAACGTTCATTCCAAAGTTGGACTTGAACTTAAAAGCAACTTTCGATCTTCGTACATCAAATCCCTAAACCTGCCCATCGTCACTGCTGTGCGTCGCACGGTGGGCTGCCTGTAGTAGAGTGATATCACCTTTCCGGTCTCAAGTAGCGCTCAGCGGTGCTTTCCCCAGTCCAGACGGCAGGTTGTGGCCCAGGCAAGATCTTGACTGAACAATGTTCCTGTGATCGTGGCCATCAGCTTTGTTGACTTTCAAAAACAAGAGAAAGGAAATGCAAGGCGCGCTGTCCCAAAAGTTCTTTATATCGTTTAACCAGTAGTTGTTATGTCCCCGCAGCTCCTAATCTCCCGTGATCGGGAAAACATAAAAACAAAAAAAAAGGCGCAAAAGAGAAAACAAAAGCAGAATCAGTACCAGTATATTCACATTTATGTTAAAAAAAAAAACAACACACAGTTGATATTCACATCAATGAAAACTCACTTTTAAAAAGGGGGAATCACATGGATTCAATCATCAGTGGATCTTACAGGATCTTATCCTCTGTGTTTGATGAGCGGATGATTGAATCCATGTGATTCCCCTTTTTAAAAAGTGACTTTTCATTGCTGTGAATATCACCTGTGTGTTGTTTTTTTTTAATATAAATGTGATTATACGGTTACTGATTCTGCTTTTGTTTTCTCTTTTGCACCCTTTTTTTTACTTTCAAAAACCACAGTGCTTCCCAACTGGATTGCTAACACTAAGGTCTACCTGATCCTGGAAATTCAAATTGCGTTTTTTATACCTGAATGCTGGTTTTTATTATCTATTACGTGCATATCTTACCATTGTTTGACACCAACCATATACTCTTAAATACTACTGTAGCCATGCCATCTGTGGCTACTAATCTGCCCTTGTACTGGCAGTAAGCCCTGGTAAGAGCAGGCCTTGCCAGCAGTCAATATGGGTTTTTCCCACTCCTTGGTGCTGCACTTGATTGACAGTGGGGGGTGGTGACATCAGGCCTGAGCATGTCCAATCATGGGACGGACCTGGTGCCCTCCTCCTGGCTGTACTTAAGAGCAGTACCACCCCAAATTCAGTAGTGTCTCTCCCCACTGAGAGAGGCAGTTTACACACAGGTAGCCTGAGATTGGGGCCGTCCTTGTTCATCTCCCCCTTGGGAGACCTATACCCTGACTCCTGATAGGGAGTCAGGAAGAGCTAGGACAACTACAGGGGCCCTGACCTGTAGTGGTTGTCCAGGGACCATCATCCAGTGGATAGCTGATGCTTAGAAGCTGTGATTGGGTAGACCACTGCTGTGTTGTGGTGTACTCAATAAAGACTGTTCCTGTTTGTGTATACCTCCTGCCTGGTGTGTGATCTTACTGGGAGGAGAGGGAATAATTCTACCGTAGGAGATCGCCTCCATTCATCTTGGAGCCTGGGGCAGATGGAGGCCCTGCACTGCTAGAGAACCATGTGGGTAATGTACCCCAGAAATCTGATCCTGTGTCCCACTACCATCGGCAGACAGTTCAGCCCTCCTGTTACCAGCAGGAATCATGCACCACATGACTAGTAATGGTCAGATCTCCCACCGTTTGGGGGAAACATCGTTGCACTACAACATGAGAGTTTTTGTGCTTTCTTTTTTTGTATTCATATGGACTACAATGCCAATGTCTCAAACATGATATAAACTCGTGCCCTAAAGAAATGGAGGAACATTTCTAATATACATGATTGTTTTTCTTTAATAATATTAAAATCAGAACAAATTGCTCGCTAAATAGGTGAGAAGAGTGTTAAAGAGGGATTTTTCAGTAAATCCACAAGGAAGAACTGTGAGAAAAAAAACTAAATATATAGATTTTGTTACTAACCCAAGATATGAACTGTTTAGTGGTAGGGGTACAACACAACAGCAATCAATATAGCCATAAGTCTTTAAAATAATATATGCATATCTATGACTATGGCCCATAATAACTAGTTGGTGCTATTCCATAGGACACCTTTCAACACTGGGAGACACCTTTTCACCCATTAAGTCGACGGTCTCTTCCAATAGCAGAAGCTATCTTGTGGAATAACCTCACTTGGTAAACATAACCTCATATGTGTAGTATTGCTTTTCAGACTCTGTCTCTGTGTGGTGCTGAGGCATACTTGTTGGTTCAGGAGAGCTGAGTGGATCTGCTATGAAGTGGAGATCAGGACAGGCTTGTGATGTCATCTGGTCCGGTGTCAGCGCCTCCAGCTTCAGGGAACTCTGGTAGTACCAGGGGCAGTCTCCATCTGAAGCACATCTCTCATTCACCTCCTCACTGACTCAGTCCAGGCAGGTATATAATATAACAGGGACTTTATTGCATCATTGCATAGATGTTATAACAGCGGGTACAGGGTCTCAGAAGATTCCAGGCTTCTGGATGATGCATGCTCTTGAGTCTGGAGCCTTTAGATCTTATAGGCCAGCCACGAAGCCTGGCTGGCCTCTCCCTCCCAGCCGGGAGAGAGGGAACATCAACCTCCTAAGGAGGAGGGGGACAGACCACTAACTTTTGGCTCTTCCCTTCAGAGGAACCAGAAGGGGTGGGCTCAAGGTCTGTACCTATACCAGATAGGCTGCTACCAGGCCATGAGTCACCACCACCTTCTGTCACTCAAAAGGGAGTAGGAGGGGGGTAAAAAACCCACAGATTAACATGTCACTGCCCAGACTGCTTAGGACTGACGTGACAGGTAGGAGAGATAGGTAGAAGGGACTTACCATGTTATATATTAATTAAAGAAATGTATGTTATTGAGAAAAAGAAAAAGAAAAAACGTTTTAAATTTTTCCTTGTGATTATCTTTTCGTGATCCAATTTAGTCCCAGTTTTGTAGCCTAGAGACATTGACAGATACTGTTGGCTTCTATACTGTGTATTGTCTTGAAAACAACACTGGAATCTGAAGAATTTCTAAATGTATGTAACACAGCTCAACAAATTGAATAATTGGTAATTGTGAAAATATTCTTATGCCAATAGAGAAAATTAAAGTAGAACAAAATAATGTATTCAGAATTTATTACAATGTACAGTATTTTGCTGAATTCTTACTTGCCCATTTACTTGATAATTCAAGGGTCATTAACTATTGTTACAGGTAAAAAAAAGTCAAGCACATTTCTTTCCTTTTCTTACAAATTGTTCAAGCTTTCCCATGTTTTAGAAAGACTTGATTTTACCATCTTGATTATGATTGAAGCACTTGGAGAAGTTTTCACTGCCATGGTAACCACTGCATACATGGTGGTAAAAGTTTTCTTTTTTTTGTGTGTGTACTTTGTTTTAAAAAATTTGGGGGTAATCCAAAAAACAAACAAAAAAAAATGATTACATTTTTTTAAAACATGAATTTCCTGATTTGTTTTATTTTCAGGAAGTTATACCAATAAAAAAAAAATTAAACCAAGAAAAAACAAACAAGTATGAGCCTTTCTTGGGGTTTGGCTATGATTTCATTTGGATTGGAAAATACAGAATGTTCTGAAGTTGAACTCTGATTTCAAATTGAACTTTAAATTGTCTAACTGCTTAAATCGTAATTCCTATAGAATCCACAAAGTTCGACTTTAGGACCCACAAACATGCTCATCCTTATTAAAGAGAAGTTCAAACTTGCACCATATTCACTATAAACTGCTTCTAACTGTTGCGTTGACTAAGAATCACCAAAGCCCCATTTTACATTGGCATGTACAGTAATTACAAACCTGCCGGCACAGGGGAGCACAGCGCATAAAATAAGGTCCAAAAAATTGTGGTAAATTCTTTAGTAAATTGTGCTGTGAAAATACCAGCGAAATCTCAAGTAATTTGCTGGAGTTTCTCAATTAGCTCAAGTTTTTAATATTTCAACGTGCTCCAAAGATGCTGATAAATGTATATGGTTGAATGCAAGTGATTGGTGCCTTTCATAAAACATAGAGGTACGATGTAAGTATTTTTAAAGCACCAATCTGCATAGCTGAGTCAGCCTTTTAAGATTTTCTGAGCCAAGGTGTCTCCTAGAGTGTTAACCTGTTTGGTGCTATAGACATTCCAGCACCAGAACAATGTGATTGCTTGTATAGTGATCACATGGTTGCAACCCACACACGAACAGAGGAGAAATTATCTCCCCTAGAAATAAGTTTAAAAAGGCATGATATTCACTGATCATCATAAAGGCCATAATTTACCCCTGATTTGTCAAGTAACATCATAAAGGTTAGGGGGCATTTTCTGTCTTTAGATATGTCATCTGGGTAGATCCTTGCCAGAAATAAATACCTCCGGAGCATGAGGGGCTTCCATTAAGACAGCAGCAGTCCTGCACTAGTAGATTCGACAGTTCCAACAATATCAATAAATTAAATGCACAAATTGTCAATCACCAATTCTTTCCTCTGTTCCCTTTTTTTTTTCATTTTTCTTTTTTTAAACTTTTATTTTATTAATTTTCAAATAAATCATGGGGTACTGAGAAAGGGGGAAGGGGGCACAAAATGAGGACATCGAGTTGGGTCATGCATGACATTACTTTTCACAGATTTTTCAAGCTATACCGTCTCAATAAAGGCTTATTGTGTACTATCTTTCTTGATTTATATTTCTCAGTTCCTCTTTTTTTTTTTTTTTTTTTTAACATTACATAGTGTATTGTGCAAGAGAAAAATTGGAGCCCAAAGGTTCCTGGGTCAGTGCTTGAGTGCACAAAGAAAAACATCCATAATAATTGTGATAGATATACAGTATATAGATATATATGATATATGAAAAACACAAATATGTACGCAAAAATATTGATAATATATTGATGGCTTATGTGGGTTCACATGTGTGAGTATAGGTCAAAAAATCATGATTGCTCCAATGTAAAGCGTGTGTGACCACAGGATCAATGCTCAAGCGATGTCTGCGGGGCCCGTGATCGGGGAACCCAGACCTCCTTGATGACTAACGATCATTACCCCCTGGAGCTAGACTAGTGACAATGAATAACAGTCCATGAAACTTGTAATGAATTATGTATTCACAACCTCGTTGATCTGGAGACACAAATTCTGCATGCTCTCAGCATTAAATAAGTCACAGGAAATAGGATCCCAAGGGGGAAGGTTGAGGCGGTGCACAGCATTCCAAAGAGAAAAATTGATGACGGAGGCTGGATCACTTGGTAAAAAAAGTTGATTTATTGGATGCTCTTCAACATAGTAGCTAACAGGAGTCTTGAGAGGAACCTCTGCCGCGTTTATAGCATGCGTGTGCTTTGTCAAAGAGTGTATTGTATAATGTAATGTCTAGATGGGTCTCTGTGTTAGTCCACTCTCAGGTTAAGTTTCAGTCTCATATAGCTGTCTGTAAGAGATGTGTGCAGAGGCACATTTAATAGAGACTGATTTTGGTGAAATTATAACCTGGCTTTATTGAGCCTGTTCCTTTAAACTATGCACAGCATGCAAAAACAGCATGAATAAGCACCTACTCCATTTTAGAGACTAACTAGACAGTTAGGGCATATACTATCTGTGGCTGGCTGGATAAGCCAGTTCCCAGTCTTAAAAAAACATATACTATATTTCTCAAGGAACAATATATAAGAAAGTTGTATCTGGTTCTCTAGCTGCAAGCTTTGCAGTACACTCTTTGAGGGTTATTGAATATTTCTAAGGGACCAAATTACACTGATAAGATGTTTTACAAAATATTTTTGTTTCTATGTTTTTTTTTTGCCTCTAAGTGGAACTGTCCCCATTAACAGAAATGGGAGGATATGGGCTTAAATAGGATGAATTCCCTCATTCAGCCTATTCAAGTCAATTTTATCACAAAGAATTTTGAAGCTACTTTCTTTGTCAAAAGAAAAGTTTAAAAAAAAACACACAAATGCTTCACTATTGTGCCATCTTGTAAGGAAGGACCCCAACTGTGACAAACTAACGTAAAAGCTTTTGAAATGCCATATTTTTAAATTTCTCAGATAAACTGTGCTACAAATTGCATGCTGTGCATAAGAATTACTTTTGACCAAATGTTCAGACATTACTGATTGACAAAGTAATGCAAAGGATCATAGGTTGCAACATAGTAATAGTAAGATGGATGGGCCCATGTCTGCCACGTGTTGGATAACACTGAAACTACCAATATTATGTTCATTATTTACAGAAATTATCAAATTGCACACAAAGGCCACTTAAAACCCCTACTTAAGATTTGATGTTAAAGCATTCCTTTCTTCCATGTATTATTCAATTTACATACTATCAACCTTACTTCAGTGTTTATTGAAAGTAACCATCCTGGCAGACTGTGACTGTTTTCCTTCAAGTATGTCATTTAATGTAGTTGGGTTAATTAACTTACATTTTATTTCTGTTTTTGGTCTTTGGTTCAAAGTGTTCCTGGTCATTACCAAGATCATCCAATGAAATACATGTGTCCTGTTATCCTGTGACCCTTCCTAGTCGAGGCCTAAAGTCTAACCTGTCATTGTAGCTATAGTATTACAGTACTTGATATTCCACATACCATTCTAGAGTTTCTATTGTACACCTTTTTAATTAAAATCTTTAAGCTTTGTTTAACTTTTTTTCATAATTTCGATTTACTGTGGAGATAAATAATACTATCATCAACTCTGGGGACCCCGACCCCCCTCCCCCCCATTACCTTTCTATTTGCAGCTTATCTTTTCCCCTTTGGGAAATCTATATGGCTACCAGGTCAGTCTCTCTCCCATGGGCCAATAGGAAGCTGCAATGTCATCAGAGCTTCCTTTTGGATTACCTTGGCAACCATCTTTCTTCAATTTTTTTTTCCGTTCATCAGAATATACAAAGGTACATTTCTTAAGAAGCAGTGAGTTCCAGTAGCAGAGAATAGTGTGGTACACTCCAGAGGAAAAACACATTCAGTGGAAAGACAACGTTTCAGGTTCCATATGGACCTGATGAAAGGTCCATATGGGACCTGAAACATTGTCTATCCACTGTTCTTGGCTGTCACTGTCACATTAACTGGAGAATTGCACTATGAACTTGTGAGTAGAGCTCTACTTTATATCTCTGTCTTACAGGAGACTTGTTCTTTTAAGAATTTGAAGAAATTGTTTGTCTATGTTGTGTTGGCTGCACAAGCAGGACTCTCCTCGCCTGAAACTGTTTCCCCGCACTTTGGAACTGTACACTCAAGGCAACCTCTGTGTGGAGATTATGGGGGGGGAACAGAAAAAACATTTGGGAATGCTCCTGCTGCTGCTTGAAATGTTTTTCATGAGGATGCCAAAAATGGAAACCATGTATAATCTAACCAGACCTCTGAATAAGGGACGTATTGGTTCATCTTTGAACTAACTACCTTCTCTTTTTGTGATGCAGTTAGCACTTTCCAACATGAACAGTTGTATTGTTGGGTACCTGGTAACTGTCCACATTACATGTCATGGCTTATTATTGTCTCAGTCTCACTTTATATTTGTTTGTGGAAATCACTGTTCAATATGCGTATTCTTTCAGTATCATTTCTATCAACGCTATGGGCCATGATGAATGTCCAAATGTACGTTAGCATTAGTAGAACATATAGGAAAAACTAAAGAAATCAACCTATTTTATAGGTCATCGGACCGGCCAGTTCTGCGCATGCGCAGACATGGCGGCCCCCTTCTCGGTACCACCATATCAGCGGATCGCCGAAAAGCGGGGCATCAAGAAGCGTGGCCTTGCTGTATATGTATGTATTTATCCGCACCATTCACTCACTCCTTCACTCAGTTTTCTGGTGTGATCTTGGGGTTCTGGTTACTGATGTCTCAGCCATATTGCACTGACATCATGTATTGCTATGCACGCATGCGCAACACTGTTTCCACAGCAACTGAGGATGCGCCCTTCAGCCAGCTGTTGGACAGCTGATAAACCCTCTGCATAGATCATACGGAGCCTGAATAAATTACATATGACTCACTACAAGTTGGTTTCTAGAGTGCTGAATGATGACATCACAGGACACATGTGATTGTGTTTTCGTCGTTTTCTTGTTTTTTTTAATTGGTTTGGGTGTTGTATTCTCTTGGGTGTGGGTATATATTTCATCTACAGTCACTGTTTCATTACACTCCTCTGAAGAAGGTCCCTCTGTGCAGACCAAAATGTCAGTTGCAGTGTTGTTGCTTTCAAATATACTATTTGATAACTTACATTGAGTGCTGTCTCGTGATTCCCAGACTCACCATCGTATCGTATGCCTATACTATCTATATGTGACATGCACCAGTTCTATTGATTATTTCAATCAGGGTGCCAACTGCCCTGCTCACTATATACTGTAGATAGATAGATAGATAGATAGATAGATAGATAGATAGATAGATAGATAGATAGATAGATAGATAGATAGAAAATCACCACCATCGATTATCTGAAACCAAACTGCAGTAAAGTCCGATAGAAAAAATCGCCAGGGTTTTTAAATCTCCATTTTTGACAGAGTTGCTATCACGGTATACAGAAAGCCCAGAATACCAGTGACAGCAACATTTGCAAACATGGCGAGGAGCCGGCGACGAGATGATCTGCCCTCCGAAATAGGCTCACCCGAGAGTTAATTCTGCCGCCTCATGATAAAGAAAAGTAAGAAATAATCACAGATGAAGAAAGAAGAAGATGATAGAAGATTAAAGAAAGAAGAATTTGGTTACCTGTCCTTGATCTTCACGGTGGATAGCGTTGGATTGAGTTTCATGACGTCGTGGTACGAGAGCTTGCTGATTTCCGAGGATTCGGAGGGCCAACGCTTCTAAAAGTGAGATAAATATTGATAGTATGTACTTTTATTTTTACAGATTTTTTTATTGGATTTTTCTTTTTTTTATGTTTTTCATTGCCCATTGACTGCTAATGTATTATTATTTTGTGCCTTTTTAGGGTACAGATGAATACCGTTGGAGCCAATGCATTTTTTGGCAAATGCATTTCTTCTATTGACTGTTAAATTTTCTATTTCTTTTTATTGTTTAGATGAAATTGATTTGAATTGTGATGGCTTGTTTTTTTCTTTTTACAGATTGGTTAGCGATTTTATTTAATGATGTATTTTGGTGACTACTGGTTTTAATTTGTTGTGTTGGTTACTGCTTTTAGGTATTAAATGTATTTTTTGGCTAGTGGTATGATTTATGTAATTGAATGTAGGAAGAACCTATTTGTCAAGGAGTGACAAAGCGCCATAGTGGGCGTGAAACGCGTGGGAGGAGGAGTTCTGTCTCAATTTTATGTAGTTCATTAAAGATTTTTTAGCCTCTACACTGGTGAGTTCCTAATTTTTTTCCTGTGCAAGCGGCAGTCCCTTCGATCATTTCCTGTTCCTGATTTATGTAATTGATTGCATAGTGGTTTTAATTATTTTATTGAATGCCTGGTAGTTATATTTCTTTCATTGATTGGCTAGTGGTTTTAATTAGTTAATTGCTTGGTTGGCTAGTGCTTTAAAAAAAAATTCTGCGTGTTTAGGTGCTTGTTGTGTCTGTTTTATTATTGTGTATTTTTGACATTCATGCTTTTGTATTAGTGTGACCATTGCCTACTGTTGTAGCTTATCATGCCCATATTACATGGGTATGATGTACTACTTTGCTACTCGATGGGTGGATGTAGTGGGTCAGCGGTGGGTGGTTTCTAGGCTTCACAGGTGGGTAGTGGGGTGGGTGGGTTAACCCCTTAATTACTATAGCGGTTATTAACCGTTAAGGTGATTAAGGGGTTAGGGGCCATTAGATTGTATTTTTTTATGTATTGTTGCTGGCATCGGAGGACATGCCCTGCAGTATGCTGACGAGGATGCCCTTCATGTTGGCAGGGGTAAGTAATGGTTTTTATTTCCTTTATTTATGCTGGCTGGCTAATGTGTATAATAATGGGCAAATAATCTATTATCCATATCTGGATAATAGTTATTTTGTTCATTACTGTACTGCATGTGTTTGGTGGGGGGAGGGGGAGGTGTATTTATTGAAATTCGGCCATGTTTTATTTTTTTAAATATAGGAATGGTACCACACGCCAGCAGCGACCCTCAGGGACCACCCGAGGACCCACGGACGCCCACTGGGACCACCTGAGAACCTCTGGACACCTGCGAGGACCACCCGAGGGACACCAGACACCCGTGGGGACAACCCGGGGACCCCCAGACACCCGTGGAGACTACCCATGGACACCTTTGGGGCACATGGGGACCACCTGGAGGCACACAGAGCCCAGCGGTGTCCACACGAGGGCTCCCAGATACCAATGGGAACCCACCGGGGTACCCTGTGGGGCCTGCGAACACCAGTGGGGACCACCCGGGGACCCCCACCAGCCTGTAGTATTAATCCTGTGTCTAAAAAAATAAAAAATGGTTTTATGTGGGGGCACAGGGGGTGGGTGGGTTGTGTATTGTTGTTTATTAATATTGTAATGGTTTTTGTTGGCCTAGGAGGTGGCTAGTAGCGCTGTTGTGTATATATTTTTGAATTGTGGGTAGCGGTGGTAGGTGAAGGGGGTATTATCCCCAAGGATGGGTGTTTAGGCCTAACCGCTAAGGTAATGAAGGGGTTAAGTCCACCCACAAGCCCCCCGCAAGGCCTAAACACCCACCAAGGGTCAAATACCACCTTCACTCACCCCCGCTACACACAATAAGCATGGCACTGGTGGTTTTTCTAAGTGTCATCTCGCCACTCACCGGCAGTTTCTCACCACCTTCTTGACAACTTTTTGTGGCGGGGCGATTTGGAGAGGAAATCTCCATTCTAGAGCGGTGATAGCCTCAATAAGCTGATCGGGGCTACAAGAATTGAGCGAGTTGAGAAGCTGGTGATAAGCGGCGATAAGCTTCTTATCGCCGCGCATTTGTCGGGTTTTTTTTTTCAAAAAAACCCTGGGATTTTCGCTTTTATCGCCAGCATATCGGGGCTTACTTAATCGCTCTAGGCTTTTTTGGTGGTAAGCTGGCGTTAAGGGGCTTATCGCTGCTTATAGCATGAAGCCCTTAGTCTCAGGTACAGGTGATGTATTTAGGATCCATTGTATAGCACTGCTGATGCAGTAAAGGGCAATGTATGGAGTTCTTGCCAGTAATGGAAGTATTTCCTCTGTGATAGCTAACCAGCACAACTTTAGCACGCAGTTGCTCACTGCCACTCGCATTTCGACTGTTGACTTCACCTCATCCGAGAGCACCTCAGTTTTAATTCCTTCAGCGACATCATGTGATCTCAAAAGAAAATCAAAAGATATATAATCAATATACAAAATATTGCTATACCTTAAAATATATCTTGCCCCAAGAGCAATTAAAAATGAAAGAAGAAATTAAGAGAGATGAAGGGAAGAGATCATATCAATAATAATAAGGACAGGGTACAAAATGAATGCGAACACAAACAACATTGGCCCAGATCCAAGAAGCTCCATTAAGTTCCATAACCTATAAAACCTAATATAAGTGTAACAGTGTTTCCCCCACCCTATGGGAGATTTCCCTGTTACCAGGTGTATGGTGCATGCTACCTATAGGTTCACAAGAGGCTGAGGTGTCTGGAGTGGTAGTGGGGATTGCAGAACAGGCTTCTGGGGTACATACCCGACATTTACTCCATGGTACACAGCGCCTCCATCTGCTGTAGGCTCCAAATGTGTGAAGGTAATCTCCCACAGTAGAATGGTTTCCTCTCCTCCCAGAAGATTACACACCAGACAGGAGGTATATGAAACAGAAACGGTTTTATTCTTCTCTGTACAGCACAGTCGATAGGCAGCTCTGCCCAAGGCAGTGACAGCTCTGGTCTCAAACTTCAGATGGTCCCTGGACCTTCACTATGGGTCAAGGGCTCTTCCCTGGTCCTCTAGCAGAACCAGGGGTATAGGTAATCACTCACTGCCCCGAAGGGAAGGAACCCTGGGCCTGCTGGTGCACAGCACTGTGTCTCTCTCAATGGTAGAGACCAACTAACTATAATTTAGGATGCAACCCCCTTAAGCACAGTAAGGGGAGGATACCAGGTCTGAACTCATGATTCCACCTCCTCCCCGGTCACTCAAGGGTACTGCCTAAGTGGGGTAACCCATGATTGGTCCTAACACTGCCTGCTGTTACCAGGACTGATATGTCAGGACAGGGCAGAATAGTAGCCACACCCAGCCATAGCTACATAAGCTAAGATGTTTATGAAGGGAATTATGAAAATGTAGAAACCCTGTGGATAGAAATTCGAAGTGGAGGTAAAAGTACAAAGAAAATGTTTATTGGGATATGCTATAAACCACCAAATATCTGTGAGACGAAGGAAGCCAAAATACTTTTGCGAATGGAGAAGGCATCAAAACTAGGTCATGTTTGCATAATAGGTGATTTTAATTACCCATACAGACTGGAGCAATGAGATTAGCATTGATTTTGTGCATATATGGGCTGATGGTAAACCCTCTACCTGGAATCACTCTCTAGATGGTTGCTTCTTATAAGGGATTCTCCAACCTAGAATATAATCAAGTATCAAAGTCAAAAAATTGATTAATTTATTAACAAAAAATAAAAAATAACTCCAACAGAAAATAAATAATAAAAAAGTCTCTCTGCAGACCAAGATGACCTGATATGAATAATCTAAGATAGGAGAGGTTACCTAGCTGACAATCAATCTTGCTTCCTTGTCAGCGTCTCTCCACTGTGCTGTGTGGATGTGTTCCTGCCGGTCTCCGGATTATGAAGTCACCAGCTCCGTCAGATGGATCTGATCCCACTCCTACCCTCCTGCGCTGTGATAGTCCACCTGTACAGTACACGTATTGTAACATCCATGGGTTATTTCCTCAGAGGTAAAGTTCCTCAGTTAGTCTCTCTGTCAAGGGGGAGACTTCTGGAGTGGGTAGGACCTCGGTGGCTGGAACAGTGGCGAGCGGGCAAGGATTGTTGGGGTCACAAACAGGGTTCGGTTGCAGGCAGCAAGCAGGCTTGTCAGGGTCACAAGATTACATGGTCTAATCAAAGAAGATCAGAATAGGTCCCAAATAGTTGCACTCAGCCTGTTAGGGATAATAAAACCCCTCATATGGGTGTGCTGGAGTACCATGTACTTGCTATAGTCGGACTAATAGGAGACTGGTCATCGAAGCTTCCACTATAGGGAATACTGTATAACAAAAAATAATACAATTTTATTTAACATGAATCAATCTCTTAGTGTGTACAATATTTACATAATGAGTTAAAAAACCCCGATGGTGACAAACCGGACACGTTCTTCCAGAAGTAACTGGAAAAAGCTTGGTGCACTGCTTAATCACACAATATAGTTATGTGTAAACATTCACAGTATTAACGGAGATGAGAAGGGGGGAAGAAAAAATCCCCGCATCCCCCCACCAGCGACCCCCGCCCGGATCAAAAGGACGTACCCAAGACTTGTCGAGCCGGGGACAGTGTCTATCATAGTCTCCTACCAGCCAGTTTTGTACGCTTTTACTGTAGTTGTACGGCCAGAGTTCCCAAACCCTGTTCAACTGGTCAGCCTAAATCTCTTTTAATCCAATAAAGAAATAAACATATTGGACCTGATAGAAGTATATCTCAATGGTATACACTTATTTTACATATCTTCTGCTCAGACTATAACTGTCTGATTGACGGTGGTACATATTTAGTACTTATTGCAAATCAAGGTGTATAAATAACACAATAACCATAGCAACATCTATTTGATTCTCTGAGTAACATTGCTCTGTGTGTCACTGCAGTCAATGTGTGGCCTGACTAGTTGGGTTATCATAGCTCTGCTGGTACATATACATGCATAATATTTAATTATATTGCTGGTCAGCATAACTCAATATTCAAACTTTATATCATAGCCCTATACTATGTAAGTCCATAGGTGATGGTGTGATGAGCATGGGAGAAATTCTCCAAATGTCCTAACACTAAGTGGACCGCCTCTAAAGTCAACTGTTCCCTCAATGTATAAGAAATTAAAAAAAGATCTTGAGTCCAGGTCGAAATACTTAATATCTTAATATCCTGGTTTGGTAAAATAGCGGCGGTCAAAATGACCCTCCTACCAAGAATTATGTATCGCTATAGGACCCTACCGATATCACTTAAGAATAGCCATATCTCTGGTTTTCAGAGCTGTATCACCGGGTTTATCTGAAATAACAGAAAGCCACGTGTTAGTCTTAACACCCTAATAAGACCAAAGCAGGGGAGGCCCAGATGGCTGAGCTGACGCTGTGGCATACTCCTCCTGACTTGGTGAGATGGGTAGATATAGAGGACTCCTGTTCCGGGTTAATGCCATTGGGATCTCTACTGTGGATATCCGAGGCTCATAGAGTAGTGGGTGATACAGTCCTTCCTGCAACCATAAACTCTCTACAGGTGTGGAACACAATAAGTTTAAAATGTAATTTGACAACCTCCAACTCCACTATGTTACCTCTATTTAATAACCCAATGTTTGGGCCGGGTCGTGATTCTCTGAGTCATTATTGGTGGATAGAACAGGGCCTGATAAGAGTTGGAGATTTTATGGAGAAAGATAAGGTTTTGACCCTCACCCAGATGCAGGAGAGACATCTGATGTCCAACTCGGAACTATCCAGGTATATGCAGTTGAGGCATTTTGTCACGCAACAAGCAAATAAAAATGTGTCCATCCACAGAACTAAATTTGAGGGGATTTGTCTCTCAAACCCATTTGCAAAAGGCCAGATAACCATATTATATCAAGCAATTATCCCACCTCTACTATACCAAGATAACGTTTATATTAGACAGTGGGTTGAGGATTTGGGGGAACCCCAGGACCCCTCCACTTGGGAGGATATATGGGAAGCAACTTCCTCTATATCTATAAATATAAAATAAAACACGTATAAAGTGTTACACCGCTGGTATTTGACCCCAGACAGATTACACAGAATTTATGGGAACATCTCCCCAGATTGGGGTTGGGGCTGTGGTCAGGGAGGAACGATGGCGCAGACCTGGTTGAACTGCCCATTGATAGCTGGCCTCTAGTCGGAGATCACTGACCTTATAGATAGAGTTTTAAATATCACAATACAACTGAGTCCATGGACAGCCCTCCTAAATGAGCCCCCATTAAACATACCATATTATGACTGTAACTAGATGCGCTACAGCTGCCTCCTGGAAGGGTCCTACACCAAATTTAACAAATATAATCAACAGAGTCTGGCTAGCACTTCGCTAAGGAAAAAATTGCATATTTAACAGACTCCATGGACAAATTTAGAAAAATTTAGGGACCGTGGCAAGACAGAATGGCAGAACAAGGTAGGACAAGATCTGGAACTCAAGACTATGTTGATGTCAGGAATCGGCGTTCTCCTCGCTCCCCACACAGAGCACTCCCTCCCTGCAGTGAGCCCCTGGACACACAAAACAATCCTGCCTTACCGGCCTCCACGGCTCCTCGCCCCTGCCGCCATCGCGGGATCGCTCCCCTCGGCGATTCCTCTGTTCGGCGCCGGGCGCGCCCATGCCCTCCTGCACGCACACCTGCACCATCCACTGTCTCGCTTCACACACGTACACGAGTTACGGAGCACGCTCAGTCTGCACACTCTTATTCCCGTCCCCCGGACCTCAGGCTCCGCCCCCGCACAATACACGGGCATACTCAGGTTACTAACAAGACTCACCTGGCCTGTTATGCCTGCACCAATTTGCAGTGTCTCCCTGTAGCTCTTCCTGTCCCGCCTCCGTTCCTAGTTGGACCTTCCTGCTTTATCTAGCTCCTCTCTGCTCTCAGTCTTTGCTCGACATACTCTCTGTATGGAAGTACTTCTGGATTCTCTCAGTGTTTTCACAGGTTCTGACGCGGCTTGTATGACTACCCCCTCTGGCTCTCGATCTCGGCACTCCTTGGACAACGCCTTCACTGGTAACCCCTTCAACACGGCTTGGACTACGACCAATCTCCACTCTCCACTCCCTGACTTCGGCAAGGCATTCTTCACTCTATCTCTACAACCGGTACCGGCAAGTATTGTCTACCTTACTACACCTGGCCTGGCAACGCTTTATACCACACTCCGGACACGCTCCCTTTGCTGCGGGTGCGTGTATTACCACTTCCCCCTTCAGCTCAGGGGACGGGTCTGGTCTGCGGGCAGCACCGGCGTAACAGTTGATTTGTGGCTGGTAGCCCCGGGATGGTTATCAGGTTTCTGTGTATTGTAATGAGTGTAGCAGCTCCGATGAGGCTTTGTAATGCTGTTTTGGAAAAACCGATTAAAATAGTGTTGTATTGAAAAAAAATATTGGAAAATAAACAAGTACTGAACTGAATAAATTGTAACCATGTAACTGTTGTGCCATGTCCCTATCAACCCTCCCCCTAACCCCCTTACCTCCCTCCCTTTTTTGCTTTTGTATCCCTCAATTCCTCCAAATATTATATGCATATTTCAAAATTCTGTAATGTTATCTTTTGTTGTTTTATAAAATAAATAAAAAATATAAAGTTGGGGGGGGGAAAGCATACATTGGTATAATCTGTTTTTACATATCGTTGGTTATACAATATTCTAAAATATTCTTTATACCTGTATCTATTATGTTGTCGCTTTCTGTCTGTGTTTAGGTTCCTGGGCCCCACACATTATCTCATATCTGTTAGTATTAGCCATTAATGGATATCCTCACAATTTAGTCTGCTGTGCCCCTGACTGTGATCTGTTTCCCTTTTGCTTTTAAACCCATATCCACTTTTGAGAAAAGGGAATAATTCATTCCTTTAAATAATAGTAGGAGATGATGAATCAAACTGAATACATTAAATCATAACTAACAAGCAAATTAAGATACAGACGTGTTGCTCTTTGTGTCAAGTTTATTTGAAGTTGCCCCCTGGCATATCCTCAGTTCCATAATATATTCATTTCCAGAATTTCTTCCCAATTTTCCCTATTTACAAATTGTCAAAGATTTTCCAGTGCTCAATCATCATTTTATTTTATGTAGGCCCATCTAGCCATGCATCCAGCCTATCCATTTTAAATAGGTCTTGCATTTTACGCTCTACTAGTTCTAAAGTTGGCGGCTCTTTGTCAATGGATGTATTTCAAGGAATACTGTAAGTGTCATTATTTGTTATGATGCAGTGTCCTAAACCATTATTGTTCTATTGGTACTAATATCCATTAACTGCTAGTATAGTATAATTATAGTGTCATATTTGATTGTTGGATTTGTCTCTGGTTTCATTCCCTTCTGTTATGGAGTGTCCCATAGAGTAACAAGATTTGTGGTGCGTTATATATGAACTATACTGCCAAGGGTTAATTATCTTAAAAATTGCTATAAAAGAAAGGGAGAGACTAACTAACCCCCAAGACCCATGAATATCCATATCAGGTCATCTTGGTCTGCATAGGGACTTTTTATTATTTTTGTTCTGTTAGACTGTTATATTTTTTTTTATTATTATTATTATTTATTTATATATATATCAATATATATATATATATACTGTATATATATATATATATTTTTTTTTATTTTTTTTAATTTTTTTTATAAATCAATCCATTTTTAGACTTGCCCACCAGGTATCAACGTGGATTGGGAACTCACACATTTTTTTATAATCTATGAGATCTATGTTTATGCAGTATATCATATTGGGCTGTTTCCATTACTCGTGATGACCTCATGATGGGTTCCTCCATGTTGGATCACACTACACAGTTGGGTCCTGGATTCTGGGATTTATGGATAGGGTCAGAGGAGGACAATTTTTTGGCCGATCTTGAATATACGTCTTGTGGTTCATGTATTATCCTGTCTATGCATATTAGTAATCAGTATTTGAATCGAAATGTCATTAATACAATACTTAATAGTAGGTATAGTAGACAATGTATGCGTTAGAAATGACTGACTATCTATCCGTTTTGGACAAATACATGGGTATGGTTCATATAGATAATTAACCATATACTACAACTATTCATGTATGTAATTACAGTTTTTTACTTATATATTACAATTTATATCTGACCATAGTAGGTTTATACCATTTATGGATACATTATATATTCCTTTTGCTCTTTTTATCGTATTTATGGAATTTATATATCTTTGAATCTGAAGTCTAAAACCATTTAGTAAGTAATTTGTTATTATTGAAGCACAACAGTAAGTTTTGATTTTTATATTTTGGAACGGTTGTGTGCTGTTAGAGTTGAACTGGACACCACACAACTAGTTATATTGTTTACATGTTTGTGCCTTATGTGTATGTATATAATTGTATTTATAATTATATATATCCTTTATATATTTTTTATATATATGTGTTTTGGGCTTTGGGTCTTTTAGGTATGTTTAGTATTCTTTACACGTTTTCTTAATGGTGTTGTAGGGGTTTTGACAGGTTTGGTTTTAAATATTGATGTCTGATATATTACGTTACCTTATGCTCTGTTTGCTAGTGTATCATCTTTGCCTATTTAGAACAAGGCTATTTACACAAGTGTTTATATAGGGTTTAGATGGTTGTATCCATAACCATTGTGACCCTTTAGGAGGATAGCTATGGTTGTGAAATAAGTGTGCTTATAGAGAGAATGGGTACCGTTAGTCACTGTGAATATGTATGTTTTTATTTAATTTTTATTTATAAAATGTTTTACCAGGAAATAATACGTTGAGAGTTACCTCTCGTTTTCAAGTATGTCCTGGACATAGTTAATATGACAAATAATACATGGTTACAAATACATTTACATAAATGAACAGGGTATACATTATATACAATACATTGCATGCACAGTTAGAGAAGATGTATATTATAGGCTTATGTAACAGTTACAGACCAGATTAAAATGTGAGACAGCCTTAGTTTTGAAAGAACTTAAACTGGTGGTGGATGTGAGAGTCTCCGGTAGGTTGTTCCAGTTTTGGGGTGCACGGTAAGAGAAGGAGGAGCGGCCGGATACTTTGTTGAGCCTTGGGACCATGAACAGTCTTTTGGAGTCAGATATCAGATGATAAGTGCTGCATGTGGTAGGGGTGAGGAGGGGTGGGTAGCTTGCCCAGAAAGTATTTGAAGGCAAGACAGGAAAGGGGAACTTTGCGTCTAGACTCGAGTGATGACCAATCTAGTTCTTTGAGCATTTCGCAGTGATGTGTGTTGTAGTTGCATTGGAGAATGAAACGAAAAATTGAATTGTAGAGGGTGTCAAGTTTGCCAAGGTGGGTTTGGGGTGCCGAGCTATATACTATGTCTCCATAGTCGATAATTGGCATTAGCATCTACTGTGCAATACGCTTTCTGACCAGCAGGCTTAGGGAGGATTTGTTCCTGTAAAGTACACCTAGTTTGGCAAAGGTTTTGGATGTCAGGGTATCAATGTGCATTCCGAATGTTAAGTGGGAGTCAAACCATATGCCCAGGTATTTAAAACTAGTAACAGGAGTTAGGGTGGTGTTAGCGTTGGTTCTGATCTGGAGCTCACTCACTGGAAGCTTTAAAAATGTAGTCTTGGTCTTTATCATACGTATCATATCTTTTGACGTTATACTACTGATGGTATCTCCTCCGGGCGGATGGGTGGATCCCCATTGGCTCCTGTCTATCTTACGTTAGCTCTTTCTCATTGGTTTAGGCTGATTGGAGGCATTGTGTGGTGCACTTGTTTGCGGGGAGGAGGCTACTAATAGCATTGTGAGCCGAACTAGAATCACTCTTTGATAAAGCGCCCTAGAGGCGAGAAACGCGTCAGAGGATTCGGCAGTTATTTTTAACTTTTGGCTTTTAAGCCTTATAAATTAATTATATTTTTACCTGCCTCAGCCTACTCTCAAGATTGCAGTGCTCACTCCTTTTTTCTGCCTTTACTCTTCTTAGCCGGATTGAAGCACGCACGAGAACAAAAGCCTCTCCTTCGTTATTTTGGTTGAGTATACAGCGAAGTTTACAAGCAGTGTGCCTTTTTTTTCCTTAGCCAGTGTGGCGTGTTGCAATATCACCTGTATACCGTGGTTTCCCTGTTACTGGAGCTCCGGACAGTGTTTAGGTGATTTTATATATCATATACACACCACACAACACTAGGAATTTGGATTTGTACATTGGAGATTGTGCTTTCAAGACATCTGTATACCCTAACAAAGGGGATTCATCTGTTTATATCTCTACACTACCACAGTCACATTGTCAGGTACGGAGCACCCATTAGGGATTCATTTCGCTCACCTAAATATTTGATTGTTGGATTTGTCTCTGGTTTCATTCCCTTCTGTTATGGAGTGTCCCATAGTGTAACAAGATTTGTGGTACGTTATATATGAACTATACTACCAAGGGTTAATTATCTTAAAAATTACTATAAAAGAAAGGGAGAGACTAACTAACCCCCATGATTACCCATATCAGGTCATCTTGGTCTGTATAGAGATTATTTATTATTTTTGTTCTGTTATATATCATATAATAAAGAACAATATGCACTCCGTCTGGGAAATCAATAGGGTGGGTGCAAATCTTGTATGGAACAAATAGGCAATACGATACCGTATGATGACTAATATCAGAGGCAGCACTCCAAAAGGTTGTCAAAAGAATATATTGTATTGTGATGACATCACCTTGATAAAGGTCCCGCACGCGGACCGAAACTTTGGAATGATGTCTTGTTAATACAATATATTCTTTTGACAACCATTTGGAGTGCTGCCTCTGATATTCGTCATCATACGGTATCGTATTGCCTATGTGTGTGTGTGTGTGTGTGTGTGTGTGTGTGTGTGTGTGTGTGTGTGTGTGTGTGTGTGTGTGTGTGTGTGTGTGTGTGTGTGTGTGTGTGTGTGTGTGTGTGTGTGTGTGTGTTTTTTTTATAAATCAATCAATTTTTAGACTTTGATCCTTGATTATATGCTTAGCAGAAGTAATAACAAATATTCAAGTCTGGGAACATTTGTGAAACAGTGATCATAACATGGTCTCGTTTGAGATAAATTATCAAGAAACATATTATATGAGTTCAATCACTATGAGAATCTGGTTTTATAAAGGGATCTAGTCAAGATGGGTATTGAGAATCGGGGGTGAAACAATGATATTTTTAAATATAATCAAGATGTTTAGTTCCAGGAATAACAGAGAAGTAAATATAACGTGTAATCTGTTTATTCATTCTATTATTTTTGTATTGAAATGTAAGAGTGTTCGGGGATAAATGTGTGACATTTAACAGTCTAATTTTAAGATTAACATCATTATTGATGCATGAGAGAAGAGAGAGGAAAAAACTATTAAAGTATATTTTAAAACCAGTACCACTGCTTTCCTAGTTACAGAAAAGCTCACACTCTCCTAACAGCAAATGATCATGACCACTGTTAAACAAAATGTTTACAAGTGGAAATATACAGATAGCGATCTTATCCAAGCGGAGAAACAAGGTAATGTGAATGTTTTGGATAGACTAGACACAGAGTTAAAAACAACCATTTGGTAAAAGAACTGTTATCTATTAGAGAGAAATTACGATTAAATGTTGTTGGGACAAATTGGCTTAAGGGTTTTCTATGTAATGTGGGCTTCAGACAAAATATGGGACTGTGTGCTCATTTGCATGGCATTTCCCAGAATCCCTTGCTGCAGTGGAAGCACTGTATGCTAGGTGATGGAAAACCCTTAAGCCAATGCATGCTGCTTTAAACACAGCTTTTAAACATAGCCTGTGACGAGATGCAAAGCCGATAAACCCACTCACAGACAGACTGTTTCGACCTTGTGGGTCTCATCAGTGTGAGGTTGGTTATACTGGCTTTGGCTTTCCATGTAATGTGAGCTTGAGACAAAAGATGGCACGGTGTGCTCATTTGCATGTTATTTCCCAGAATCCCTTGCTGCAGTGGAAGCACTGTATGCTAGGTGATAATGGTGAAAAGCAGGGTTGCAGACTTGTCTATGACATGTGAATGTGCTCACAAGTAATATTTTTATATGCTATATGGTGGAGGGTTTTTAGTCACCTTTTCACTCACCATAACCTTAATAATATGTGGTGAAGACCTACTAATAAGTCTCAAACCAGCAGAGCCAGTATAACCAACCTCATACTGATGAGACCCACAAGGTCGAAACAGTCTGTCGGCCTTTTGGCTAAGATCAAGTGTAGGGTCTGTCCTGTGAAGGATGGCCCTATTTGCATCACTTGGTCCTCTGGTCATAGGCTGAGGAGGCGGATGCAAAGTAGCCCGGGCATTTTTAATCTTGCACCCCAGGCTTGGAACCCCTGGGGAGTATCACTTGCTGCACTGGGGATGGCTGTTTGGGCGGCGGCCTCCACTTAAGAGCACCTGATCTGCACTGATGATTTTGCACCGTCCCCTATTTTTCCCGCACTTTGGCCCCCCTTATTGCCTTCCGCTGAGGGGACAAGCCAATATTTTTTTCACCCGCCTGGCCTTGCAAAGGGCCGGGCGTGCACTCGTGCACACTTTTTTTGTGTCGTCTGTCAGAGCACTTCCTGCACTGCATCACACAGCGCACAGGAGCACTTGCACTATGAACTTTTTTTGTTTGTTGGTGTCGGGTTATAGTCACCCTTCTTTCTTCGGAGAGCGAGAAGACTAAGTGCTGGTCGGTGGTCACCCCTCCTTCGGGAAAAGACTACGGTGGGTTAGTAGGCGTACGCTGAAAACCCTAAAGACTTGGACCCTCCTGCGGCGCCTGCTGCACTAGGAGGGAATGAGAAGGACGTCGGACTCTTCGGAGGAAGACGTCATGGAACCGGACTAGCCTACTCTTTGGAGAAGACTGTCACATGTGGAGCGCACCTGGTCTCACTTGACGACGAGCACGGTTTTTGAGGTGGAATCACTTTTTCACCACCCGGGCTACAAAAAAAAAAAAAAAAAAGTCTGTCTGTGAGTGTGTTTATTGGCTATGCATCTCATCACAGGCTATGTTTAAAAGCTGTGTTTAAAGAAGCATGCATTGGCTTAAGGGTTTTCCATGTAATGTGGGCTTGAGACGAAAGGTGGTACTGTGTGCTCATTTGCATGTCATTTCCCAGAATCCCTTCTTGCAGTGGTAGCACTGTATGCTGGAAATAATGGTGAAAGGCAGGGTTGCAGACCTGCCTAAAACATGTGAATGTGCTCCCAAGTGATCTTTTTATTTGCAATATGGTGGAAGTTTCTTGTTGCCTTTTTCACCAACCATAACTTAAAAAATATATATATATATGCTGTGGGGTTGAGGCCCATTGAAGCCAGGTTAACACGGCTGTGTTGCTGATGTGATGGGATGTTATTGTTCTGCATATAGTAAACAGTATATATATATATATATATATATATATATATATATATATATACACACACACACACACACACATGCAGAATAGAACAACTGGCACTCCTATAGAAACAATAAGGCCCGGTGTTTGCTTCATACGCATAATATAAACAATACTGCGATCCCCACCAAAGATGGAAATCACAAAGCAGCACAGAAATAGATAACCAAATAAGTGTATTAAAACACAAACAAACCACACATGCTCCAACGTTTCGGTCCCAGCAAGAGGACCTTCCTCGGGAGCTTCAGCAGTACAATGAATGTGACTACCTTATATACCCAAATACCAGTGCCTAGAATCAGCTGTAACTGATTCAATCAACTAAAATCACCAGACAACCACCACCAGGAGTGTGCAAATGCAGACGGTGGCCAATTAGAGCAACACTGATTACTCCCTGCATGATCGCTCATCGGTACTAAAGCTTAAAGTCCATATTTGTAAAAAGGCAAATTAGCATCCCATATTGCTAAATAACTAAGTTCTGTATGCAACGAAGACGCGATCATACACATAGGCTTTTTCATTCAAAACAATGCGCTCCTCCTGCTCATCTGGCATAGCGTCCTCCGTCGTCAGGACAGCATCAGGTATCCATTGACTACCAATGCGCATAAGCAAATTCAGCGCGGTTACAATGCTTGGTCAGCCTGCGCAGTGTCGCTAGCTCCTGTAATACAAAAAAATGGGGAAACACCATAAGTGAGAAACAGAGAAGAGGGTAAACATATAAATACATACAAAATGTTGCAGGAAGCAAATAGTCCATAGATGCCTGCAGTAGAGGCAATACTATAATTTTAAGCAAACATAATCTCAGTAGTAAAAAAGAGAGAATCTACTAATTGCATCTCTGTATAATGGACAAAGCTCCCCCATTAGAAATGATCTCGCTGACACCCAATGCAAGGTATTCTAAACAATTAAAGGAAGCATCCTAGTGTCGAGACTTCATAAGATACTTGAGAAAGCAAATAGACCATGAATGCCTATCATAAAAACAATAGTATTAATATGCCCAAAGGCCAACGTCTCTTCCGGTTTCACGGGGGAAATGAGAGGATCAGCCGCCGCCACAACTGCCCATTTCCCCCGTGAAACCGGAAGAGACGTTGACTCCGGCGGATGTGACGTCAGACGCCATCCGAAGCGATAATGCTGCGGGAGGATCCCACTAACAGAGACGGCTCCATTACTATTACTAATAGTTTTAATATTTAATATTTAATAGTTTAATTGTCAAAAGATTTAGACATTCACATGGGTTTGAATACCCTTACATACCTGAATCCATCATGAGGGAGATAGAGGAGAACAGGGAGCCTTGGCTGGAGGAACCACATTGAAGACAGAATTTTATACCTTATGGGGGTATGGAAAGTGTTCTCAGTGACTGTACCCAATATAACGGGTACACTTGTTAAAAAGCCTGACCTGTACCATTACTACTAGGGGTAGCAAGATTCTCCATGTGGGGAGTGACCGGTATCACTGCTATTGAAAAGAAAATGTATGTGATTACATATGTCGGTATAATATATCAACTGTATACCAAATGTTGTTGGTAATAATGTTGTGTATTGTTCCAAGTTAATAGTGCAGGCAGTGTCAGGACCAATCCAAGGGTTTTCCCCACCAGCTCCTTGAGTGATAGGGGAGGAGGCAGGCTAAGGCCTGTGTTCTGCCCAATCCTGGGCTCAGACCTTGGACCTTCCCCCTCGGTACTTAAGGGCTGCACACCTAAATTTAGTGAGTCTCTCTCCCCCCTTGAGGTGTACCGAGTGTCTCTCCCCAGAGAGGTGTACCGAGCACTGGCACCTGCTGTCCCCTCCCATTGGGGGAGTGGGGTGAGTACCTATTCATCGGAATCTATTAGGGAGTCAGGGAAGAGCTGGGACTGCCCTTGGTGCCCTTTGCCAGGGGTGGATGTCCATGGACCATCCTAAGGCTGGAGGCCGGTTGTACCGTGGAGACAGAGACTGTTATGCTGTGTATGAAAAGAAAGGAATACAGTGTTCCAGCTGTTCAAATATACTCCTGCCTGGTGTGCTATCTATCTGGGGGGAGTAGAAGTAAGTTCTCCTGCAGGGATTGCCTTCATTTTACTAGAGCCTGCAGCAGATGGAGGCACTAATCATGAGATAAAGAACAGTCATCTCCCCCAGAAGCCTGTCCTGATGTCCCCACTACCACCGGTGGATGACTCAGCATCCTGTGAACCAGCCGGTAGCCAGCACCACATACCTGGTAACAGGGGAATCACCCAGAGGGTGGGGGAAACACTGTTACATGTGTAGCAGGGTCCCCCCTGGCCCCCCTCACCTGCGCAGAGTAGCAGTTATCCCCGCACTATATCAGGGAGCTTAGCGGGCGAGCGCGTTGCCGGGAGCCGCCGGCAACGTCGGAGGCAGGACGCTGCCATCTTGCGTGCGTTCGCGCATGCATAGATTAGCCTCAGGAGTACCAGTGGCCATATTGTGACTGGTGCGAGGTTCGCGCATGCGCGGTGCATATGTGGAGTCACGGCAGCCATTACATGTAGTGCAGGGACCCCTAGAAGTAGCGCAAGCACAGATGGGGATAGTGGCGGCCATTATAGGGTTGCACATAGCACACGCAGCCCCAATGCTAAAGAGGTCCTGAGTGGACTAAAACACCCAGCAGCCTCTGGGGACTGCCCTATGATCTCTGTCACATGCAGCCAGACAGCCAATAATGCTTACAGATTCTCATGCTGCATTTGGATACATTGTTGTGTGCTGAGTCAGGAAGGAGACAGTGGAGCACGAGTTAGTTGGAGCTGAGATAAGGTAGGGGGAGGTAGTGGGTGTAGGGATTCAGTGGCTCCGACACTAGGCCAGGTTACCCCCTAGGCTCCAGCTAGGCCCAACTCACTGTTAGATTGTGTGCTGTAGGGAAGGCCCTATGCAGTTAGGGACTTTACCCTTTAGCAGTTAGCTTAGTTCAGGGACACAGCTGCAGTGCTGAGTGCTCTGACAAGTAGGGAGCAGTGTGACAAGTGTCGTCTGGCATCAGACCTGCCTCACTCAAGATAGAGACCATCTGTGTGGGTGAGACTATCCGAATTGGAAGAGGAAGCCATTGCTGCGGATTCAGCATTGGACGCAGACGGGTCCTTTCCTGTTGTTTGCTGTACCAGGGTGCAGGAGCCCCGGGCAGGTACAGACAAAAAGTGCACCAACTTTAACCATCCTACCGGTTTCTTTCAGGCACTGATCACGCCTAGTGGGTGGGTTGCTGGACACTTGGGACACTTGGGTATATGCTGTGGGGTTGAGGCCCATTGAAGCCAGGTTAACACGGCTGTGTTGCTGATGTGATGTGATGGGATGTTATTGATCTGCATATAGTAAACAGTATATATATATTTATATATATATATATATATATATATATATATATATACTTCAGTGTATGTGTTTCCTATTTGTGGGTCCTGTGTCAGGCGTCATTCTATATGCCTGGAATCCCTGCACAGGTGGAGGCGCTGTAAGCATATGTTTCAGGATACACCCCAGGTTCCCAGTGGCGGAGGTTCAGGCCTCCTGTGAGCCTATCAGGTATTGCACCACACTGGTAACACCCTATCTGCGATTGAGGGGGGGGAGGGTGATATATGTGTTACACACACACACATATATATATATCACTTGTGAGCACATTCACATGTCTTAAACAGGTCTGCAACCCTGCCTTTCAACCATTATCACCTAGCATACAAAGTTTCCACCGCAGCAAGGGATTCTGGGAAATGACATGCAAATGAGCACACATTGTGTCTCCTTTTGCCTGGAATATCCATTCACATGGAGCCCATATAAGCAAATGCATCGCTGTTTACACAGCTTTTAAGCACAGCATGGGACTAGCAAAGCAAATCACTCACAGACAAGTTTCAACCTTAATGGGTCTCATCAGTGTGAGGTTGGTTTATACTTGCTTTGCAATATTTCTAGGCTGGGTAGGTTTACCATATACATTTTAAGTTATGGTAAATTTTAAAATTTTAACTTAAAAAAAAAAAAATATATATATATATATATACATAAATACATACACACACACACAGTATATTTATATCCTCAATGGATGCAATATGAAGGTGAAACACACTTTGGACTGAGATTGTGGCAATTAAAAAGGTGTCCCCTTTTCTGAAAGAGAAATTGGAGAAGTCTGATGTCTTTGGTTAATAGAGGGTTAATAATGAAGGTCTTACATGATCAATTATGCTTAAATATATATTACAATACTTTATACAGCTGGCATTCTGTATCTTCTGTACGGAAGATAAAATGACCGAAACTGATTAAAGAACTGCAAGCCCTTCTGCCCATTTCCCAGCATTTTGTTTCTCTTTTTTCATTCATTTCCTAGCTGCCTCTTCCCCTGGAAATGTTACCGATATTTTTTTTTATTGAATTGGGCAAACAAGGGTAACATTTTATTTCCGGTAAAGAGGCCCGGAATGTTTTGCAAAGGCGAAGCATATTGAATAGGGCCCTAAGTGTGATAGAATCTTTCCGCAGAGGACACTTACATGGATAGGTTGTTTCAAACATTTATTTTTTTGTGCCAGCTTTAAGGCACTGTCTCTTTATATAGCGGGTTTTAGAAAGCGGTGGCCCCCAGAGGTGTATTACAAGTTAACTATTTTTCTCTAAATTAATTCTAAATTTAAAAAAAAAAGGCCGGCATTTCAACATGAAGTATGTGATCAAGATGGTAAAAGGAAAGTGA